>NC_057387.1:16479660-16779660 GCF_019320065.1 Cervus canadensis
GATTTATGGCCCAGGATGTGATCTATTCTGGAGAAGGTTCCATGTGCATTTGAGAAAAAGCTAAGTTGATTGTTTTGGGTGAAATGTCCTATAGATATCAATTAGGTCTAGCTGGTCCATTGTGTCATTTAAAGTTTGTGTTTCCTTGTTAATTTTCTGTTTAGTTGATCTATCCATAGTTGTGAGTGGGGTATTAAAGTCCCCCACTATTATTGTGTTATTGTTAATTTCCCCTTTCATCTTGTAGCAGTGTGGAGATTTCCTTTAAAAAACTGGGAAATAGAACTGCCATAATGAACCCAGCAATCCCAATCCTGGACATACACACTGAGGGAAAACCAGATCTGAAAGAACAATGTGCACCCCAATATTCATTCACAGCACTGTTTATAATAGCCAGACATGGAAGCAACCTAGATGCCCACCAGCAGATGAATGGATAAGGAAGCTGTGGTACATATACACCATGGAATATTACTCAGCCGTTAAAAAGAATTCATTGAATCAGTTCTAATGAGATGGATGAAACTGGAGCCCATTATACAGAGTGAAGTAAGCCAGAAAGATAAAGATCAATACAGTATACTAACGCATATATATGGAATTTAGAAAGATGGTAATGATAACCCAATATGCAAAACAGAAAAGGAGACACAGATGTACCGAACAGACTTTTGGACTCTGTGGGAGAAGGCGAGGGTGGGATGTTTCAAGAGAACAGCATCGAAACATGTATATTATCTAGGGTGAAACAGATCACCAGCCCAGGTTGGATGCATGAGACAAGTGCTCGGACCTGGTGCACTGGGAAGACCCAGAGGGATCGGGTAGAGAGGGAGGTGGGAGGGGGGATCGGGATGGGGAATACATGTAAACCCATGGCTGATTCATGTCACTGTATGACAAAAAACACTACAATATTGTAATTAGCCTCCAACTAATAAAAATAAATGGAAAAAAAAAACCTGGAAAACACATAGTAAAATGTCAATGAGTACGTACCCATCAATAATCACTTTAAATATCAATGGACTAAATGCTCCAATCAAAAGATAGAGTGGCTAATTGGATTAAAAAATAATAATAAGATCCATCTATATAATGTTTACAGGAGACTCACTTCAAAGCTAAAGATGCACACTGACTGAAAGTGAGGGGATGGAAAAAGATATTTCATGCAAATGGAAATGATAAAAAAGTGGGGGTGGTAATATTTCTATGAGCCAAAATAGACTTTAAAGCAAAGTCTCAACTAACACAATATTGTTAATCAACTACACTCCAATGTAAAATAAAAAATTTTAATTATGACTAAATTTCTAAATCATTAAAAATTAAATTTTCTGGGCTTCCCTGGTGGCTCAGTAGTAAAGAATCTGCCTGCCACTGCAGTAGACGTGGGAAGATCCCTGATCTTGGAAGATCCCACATGCCACAGAGCAACTGGGCCAGTGCACCACAACTATTGAGCCTGTGCTCTAGAGCCCAGGAACCACAACTACTGAACCTGCACTGCAACTGCTGAAGACTTCATGCCCTAGAGTCTGTGCTCCGCAACAAGAGAAGCCACCGCAATAAGAAGTTCACACAACACAACTAAAGAGCAGCCCCTACCCTCCACAACTAGACAAAACTTGCACACAAGGAAGACCTAGCAAGCCAACAATAATAAATAAAAATTTTTAAACAACTAAATTTTCTGAAACAAAAAATATAAATAAATAATGAAAAACAAAGTGTCTAACAAAAGACCAAGAATCGCGTTATATAATGACAAAAGGATCAATACAAGAAGAGGAAATTACACTCATTAAAATATATGCACCCAAAAATGTGCACCTAAATATATAAAGCAAAGATTAACAGATTTAAATGGAGAAATTGACAACAACACAATAGTAATAGGGAACTTTAACATTCCACTTACATCAATGGCCAGATCATCCAGACAGAAAGTCAATAAGGCATCAGTGGTCTTAAATGACACAGAAGACTAGTTGGAGTTAATAGATTTCTACAGGATAGTCCATCCAAAAATAGCAGAATAACATGTTTTCCAAGTGCTCATGGAATGTTCTCCAGAAGAACATGCTAGCCCATAAGAGAAGTCTCAAAAAAATTTAAGAGGATAGAGAGTATATTGACCATCTTTTTCCCCAACCACAGTGGAAATCAGTACAGAAAGAAAAATGGAAAAAATACAAACATACGAAGACTAAACATGATATTAAAAAACCAGTGGGTCACTGAAGAAATCAAAGAGGAAATCAGAAAATACCTTCAGATAAATGAAAGTGCAAACATAGCACTCCAAAATCTATGGAAGGCAGAAAAAGCAGTCTTAAGAGGGAAGTTTATAGTGACACAGGACTACATCAAGAAACAAGAAGAATATCAAATAAACAACTTTACCTAGCATCTAAAGGATGTTATAAATCATCTAAAGAAAACAGAAAAGAAGAACAAACAAATCCCAAAGATAGCAGAAGGAAAAGAATAAAAAAAGATCAGAGAGGAAATAAAACAGACAAAAAATGAGAAAAAGATCAATGAGACCAAGAGCTAGTTTTTTGGGGAAAAAAAGTTGATAAACATTTAGCCAGACTCACCAGAAAGAAAAGATAGAGAACCCAAATAAACAAAATAAGAAATGAAAGAGAAATAGCAACCAATTCTAGAGAGGTAAAAAAAAAATTACATGAGAATGCTATGAAGAGTTATATGCCAACAAACTGGACAACCTAGAAGAAATGGACAAATTTCTAGAAATATACAACTTGCCAAGATGGAATCAAGAAGAAACAGATGATTTGAACAGGCTAATTACTAGTGATGAAATTGAATTTGTAATTTAAAAAACTCCCAGCAAACAAAAGTCCAGTACTGGACAGCTTCACAGGAGAAAGCTACCAAATATAAAGACGAGGCAAATATATACAGTGGAATATTAGTCATACAAACAAAATTCTGCCTTTAGCAACAACACAGATGGACCTAGAGAATATTATGCTTGCTGAAATAAGTCACACAGAGAGAGACAAATACTGAATATACTTATATGTTGAATCTAAATAATAAAACAAATGAATGTATATAGCAAAACAGATTCACAGATATAGAAAATGAGCCAGTGGTTACCTTTGGGGAGATGGAGGGAGAAAGAGAGAGATAGTTTGTATGGGATTAAGAGATACAAACTGCTATGTGTAAATAAAAAAGCAATATATTACATAGCACAGAGAGGTATAGCCATTATCTTGTTATAACTTTTAATGGAGTATAATCCATAAAAATTTAATCTGGCTTGAAACTCAGCATTCAGAAAACTAAGATCATGGCATCCAGTCCCATCACTTCATGCAAATAGATGGGGGGAAAGTGTAAGCAGTGACAGATTTTATTTTCTTGGGCTCCAAAATCACTGCAAATGGTGACTTCAGCCATGAAATTAAAAGCTGCTTGCTCCCTGGAAGGAAAGCTATGACAAACCTAGACAGTGTATTAAAAAGCAGAGACATCACTTTGCCGACAAAGGTCCGAATAGTCAAAGCTATGGTTTCCTCAGTACTCATGTAACTATCTGAGAGTTGGACCATAATGAGGGCTGATCACCAAAGAACTGATGCTTTCAAACTGTAGTACTGGAGAAGACTCTTGAGAATCCCGTGGGCTGCAAGAAGACCAAACCAGTCAATCCTAAAGGAAATTAATCCTGAATATTCATTGGAAGGACTGATGCTGAAGCCAAAACTCCAGTACTCTGACTGCATGATGTAGAGAGTCGACTCACTGGGGAAAATGCTGATGCTGGGAAAAACTGACGGCCAAAGGAGAGGGTGTGGCAGAGGATAAGATGATTAAATAGCATCACTGACTCAACAGACATGAATTTGAGGAAACTGGAAGATAGTGGAAGATAGAGGAGCCTGGCATGCTGCAGTCTATGGAGCTGCAAAGAGTCAGACACAACTTAGCAACTGAAGAAAAACCACAATCTGTAAAAATACTGAATCAATATGCTGTATACCTGAAACTAACATAAAGCTGTAAATCAACTATACTTCAACAAAAATAAATAAAATAAAATAAAAAAGCAGGCAGGAAGCTGTTTTTAAAAGAGTAAGCAACAATTTCATCTATTTATCAACATGTTAGTACAGATGATAATGCACAGCTGAAAATAAATGTACTATTTGGAATATCTCAATAACAACAACAAAGATACACCATGTCCATGAGATTCTTGAGAGTGAGAATTGTGTCTTCTCATTTCTAGTACTACAGTTCTAAAACAGGCACACAATGCATGCTGTGGAATAAATGAATGTTCATAACAGAGAGGTTGTCTGCTCCTAGGCTTAGAAGCCCTTTTTAAGTGTGGATGTCTAAGGATTGTTAGATGCATGCATTTCTCCAGGGAGAAGCAGTACTCTGCAGATGACTAAAGTTGATGACTATAGCCATGGGGGTGAAGTGACTTGTCCACTGAATGGTACTCACTGTCAATACCCAATAGTCATACCCTTGGTGGTTAAGCTGAAGAAGTGATGCAGTAAGGGAGAAAGTTTGCACATATTAGGGAGAGTCACAAAATGGTGACAATGCAGGTAGCCTGACCAAGACTTTACAAATGAGCTTCAGTAAGCAACCATTCAAAAGAAGTCTGATTTGAAAGCTAAATTGAGGGGTGTCTGTTTCTGTTCAGTTGTGGCTAATGCTTTGAGACCCCATGGACTATAGCTCGCCAGCCTCCTCTGTCCATGGAATTTTCCAGGCAAGAATACTGGAGTGGGTTGCCATTTCCTTCTCCAGGGAATCTCCCCAACCCAGGGATCGAACCCACACCTCTTGTGTCTCCTGCATTGACAGGCAAATTCTTTATCAACCGCACCACTTGAGAAAGTGGTCTATAGTAACAGTCTCTTTCTTCTTAGAGCACAGAGGGAGAACTTCAGGGTTGCCCAGACAGAAAGCTAGATCTGTTCACTGGGTGCTTAAGATGCCCAAATCTCAAGGAAATTTCTCAGATACTTGCATATACAAGAGTTTATCAGAGGATTCCTTGTCTTGGGAATAACAAATCAGGATGATTTGAAATCAGTCAGGAATGTCTGGCTCCAGGGATTGTCTACTGCTCCTCAGGTATAACTGATTTTAACCACTCAGGAGAAATATGGAATCCTCAAACTCTTTATGATACCATATTTACACTGCATACACATCTAAGAATGACAGTAAAAATTAATGGTTGTTAGGAACCGTAAAAGTCATCTCAACCGATATAGCAGTCCAGCCTCTACTTGAGTATCTCCAGTGATGAGGAACTCATTACTCTCTAGAAGCTATAAAATGCTTGCTCAGATTAAATTAGCAAAACATGGAATTGAAAAGCAGAAAACAAATGTGACAGCAACAATAATAGAAACAAATCATAAAATCAAGCTTTCATGCCAACATATAGATAGATAGTACATATATATACAATCAGATAGAGTTAGTTGCTCAGTCATGTTTGACTCTGCAACTGCATGGACTGTAGCCTGCCAGGCTCCTCTGTCCACGGAATTCTCCAGGCAACAATACTGGAGTGGGTTGCCATGCCCTCCTTCCAGGGGATCTTCCAGATTCACTTTGTTTCAATTAACCATGAGGATGAGATTATTACAACTCTGTAAGAATACATCAGCTTCTGCAAGTAGTGATAATCACCTAATATTCCCTAGAATATGTAGATTTCCAAATTAACAAAATAAGTTGTGACTATGAATCTGAATATACTGACATTAATATGGAGAAGTTTAATCCCCTTTGCTTATGCAACAGGCATTTCCTATTTTGGCAAAGCAGATTATTTATTTCTAATTAAGGCCTCTAGGCTTATAGCATTTTCATCATTTGAATTTGGTTTTAGGAATTAATTTTAACTTCAGTATCAAGTTTCTATTGAATTATAAATACTCTAAGATCCTTGAGGTGCTGAGATTTGGAATTTTTAATAAAAATTGCCTACCTATTAATCATATGTCCTGAATTCTTAGAATAAAGGATAAGAAGTATGTCTTGTTTATAAACTTTGGATAATTCAAAGTACTTTAAAAAGATATTTTATAATCAGATGACAGAATGGTACAATAAAGGACAGAAATGGTCTGGACCTAACAGAAGCAGAAGATATTAAGAAAAGGTGGCAAGAATACACAGAAGAACTATACAAAAAAGATCTTCATGATAACCACGATGATGTGATCACTCATCTTGAGCCAGACATCCTGGAATACAAAGTGATGTGGGCCTTCGGAAGCATCACTACAAACAAAGGTAGTGGAGGCAATGGAATTCAGTTGAGCTATTTCAAGTCCTAAAAGATGATGCTGTGAAAGTGCTGCACTCAATATGCCAGTAAATTTGGAAAATTTGGCAGTGGCCACAGGACTGGAAAAGGTCCATTTTCTTTCCAATCCCCAAAAAAGGCAATGACAAAGAATGTTCAAACTACTGCACAGTTGCACTCATCTCACATGCTAGCAAAGTAATGCTCAAAATTCTCCAAGCCAGTTTCAACAGTACATGAACAGTGAAATTCCAGATGGATTTAGAAAAGGCAGAGGGACTAGAGACCAAATTTCCAACATCCATTGGATCATCGAAAAAGCAAGAGAGTTCCAGAAAAACATCTACTACTGCTTTATTGACTATGCCAAAGCCTCTGACTGTGTGGATCATAACAAACCATGGAAAATTCTTCAAGAGATGGGAATACAAGACCACCTCACCTGCCTCCTGAGAAATCTGTATGTAGGTCAAAAAGCAACAGTTAGAACTGGACATGGAACAACAGACTGGTTCCAAATCGGGAAAGGAGTATGTCAAGGCTGCATATTGTCACCCTGCTTATTTAATTTATATGCAGAGTACATCATGCGAAATGCCAGGCTGGATGAAGCACAAGCTGGAATCAAGACTGCTGGAGAAATATCAATATTCTCAGATAGGCAGGTGACACCACCCTTATAGCAGAAAGTGAAGAGGAACTGAAGAGCCTCTTGATGAAGGTGAAAGAGGGGAGTGGAAAAAGTTGGCTAAAGCTCAACATTCAGAAAAGTAAGATCATGGCATCTGCTCCCATCACTTCATGGCAAATAGATGGGGAAACAATGGAAACAGTAAAAGACTATGTTTTTTGGGCTCCAAAATCACTACATATGGTAGCTGTGGCCATAAAATTAAAAGACGTTTGCTCCTTGGAAGAAAAGTTATAGCCAACCTAGACGGCATATTAAAAAGCAGAGATATTACTTTGCCAGCAAAGGTCCACCTAGTCAAAGCTATGGTTTTTCCAGTAGTCATGTACGGACTTGAGAGTTGGACCATAAAGAAGGCTGAGCACCAAAGAATTGATGCTTTTGAACTGTGGTGTTGGAAAAGACTCTTGAGAGTTCTTTGGACTGCAAGGAGATCAACCCCATCAACCCTAAAGGAAATCAGTCCTGAATATTCATTGGAAGGACTGATGCTGAAGCTCCAATAATTTGGCCACCTGATGTGAAGAGCTGCTAGGAAAGATTGAAGGCAGGAGGATAAGGGGATGACAGAGGATAAGGTGGTTGGATGGCATCACCGACGCAATGGACATGAGTTTGAGCAAGCTCCAAAAGTTGGTGATGGACAGGGAAGCCTGGCGTGCTGCAGTCCATGGGGTCTCAAAGAGTTAGACACGACTGAGGACAGCACTCTAATTATTAGGTCTACTATTATTTTTCAGGACCTATCTTTAAGTAAATAGAAGTCATATTTTAAGATATTTAAAATAAGCAGTGTGAACAGATGCTCAACATCACTAATTAAAGAGAAATGGAAATCAAAACTACAATGAGGTGTCATCTCACACTGGTCAGAATGGCTATCATCAAAAAATCTACAAACAAGGTCTCCCCTGGTGACTTAGTGGTAAGGAATCCACCTGCCAATGCAGGTTCAGTCTTTGATCCAAAAAGATCCCACATGTCATGGAGCTAAGACCATGTGCAACAACTGTTGAGCCTGTGTTCCAGAGCCCAGGAGCTGCAACTACTGAGCCCATGTGCCGCAACTATGGAAACCCATGTGCCCCATGCTCCACAAGAGAAGCCACCACAATGAGAAGCCCACACAGCACAACTAGAGAGTAGCCTCCATTTGCCACAATTAGAGAAAAGCTTGCATAGCAACAAAGACCCAGCACAGCCAGAATAAAGTTACTTCAAAAAAAAAGAATAAAAGCAGTGTTGACTTCCATTCTTCTTTTTAAAAAAAAAATCTACAAGCAAAAATTGCTGGAGAAAGTGTAGAGAAAAGGGAACCCTCCTACACCATTGGTGGGAATGTAAATTGGTACAGCCATTATTGAGAACAGTATGGAGGTTCCTTAAAAAACTAAACAGGGAAGTACCATATGATCTAGCAACCCCACTCCTGGGCATATATCTAGAGAAAATCATATCTCATAAGGATACATGCACCCCAATGTTCACTGATGCACTATTTGCAATAGCCAAGACATGGAAGCAACTTAAATGTCCACCGACAGAGGAATGGATAAAGAAGATGTGATACATATATACAATGGAATATTACTCAGCCATAAAAAAGAACAAAATCATGCCATTTGTAGCAACCTGGAGGGTCCTAGAAATCATCATACTAAGTGAAGTAAGTCAGAGAAAGACAAAAGTCATATTGATATCATTTATATATGAAATCTTAAAATATGGTACAAATGAACTTACCTGCAAAATGGAAATAAAGTCACAGATGTAGAAAACATAGGTATGGTTACCAAAGGGGAGAGAAGAGGAGGAATAAATGAGATTGGAATTAACATACACACACTACTATATATAAAATAGATAACTAATAAGGACCTACTACATAGCAGAGAACTCTACTCAATATCCTGTAATAACTCTATATGGGAAAACATTCACTTTAAGAATGGATATATGTACCTGTGTAACTGATTTGCTTTGCTGTACATCTGAAACTAACACATTATAAATCAACTATACGCCAATAAAAAATTTTTTTTAAGTGAAATAATCAGTGTGATCAATCCTAAAAGGCAACCAACTTTGACTCCTAAAAACTTGTGCCCTTTGTGTTAGTTTGGCTAATCAAGAGCTAGGCAAGTGTCTCAGAGTAATTCTGTAAAGAATGTCCTATATGAGAGACCTTCTTTTCTTTATACAAATATACCTGGATTAATTTGGGATATTGAGTTGGGTTTTTCCATATCAGGAGATAAAATCATATGCCAGCTACCAAGGTAGGAGGAATTTGAGGTTCATCTAGAGAGATGATAAAGATCACAGAAAGCAGTGCCCTCATTACAGAGGAATTTATTTCAAGTTCACACAGATTCCTGACCCATTTCAGATATGAATTCACTGAAAGTAACCAATGCCAGAAAGTTGGAGATTTCAGTGCCTGTAGCCACTCTGGAGATAGACATGAACATCTGAAAGTCTGTTACAGATCCTTCCTTAACAAATTTTTCTCTTTTTCAAATGTGTGAGGATCGCATCTTCAATTGTATTTTACTCATTTTAACTACCCTTCCTGATGTATGTCACAGACAACCATGGCTTCAGCTTCTAATATCATGCCAAAGACCTATAAACTGTAAACTTCAGCCTTTCCCCTGAAGCCTTGATAAATCCTGTGTTTTCAATTTCAGGCTGTTGGATATCCCAAAACACCTTAAATTTCCAAAATGATTTAATTATCTTCATTCCGAAACCTGTTCTTTCTCAATTATTTTCCAATAATAATGTCATCTGATGACATTTCCTTACTCCTTGACTGTCAAAATTGACTTAGCAAACAAATCTCATGAGCTCTAGGGTGTTCTAAAAATCGCTCCCTCACCATAAGCTACTGCTTCAGGAATTCTCTCCAAGCTCCACAACGTCTATCTTCACATTACAGACCACTCTCCTCAAATATAGTTCTAATCTAGCTACTTTCTAGGGTGGAATGAGGAATTTTTGAACCTCAGGATTCAATGACCACTATGGGTTTCATGATTCTGAAATTTCTTCTTGAAATGATATGATAAATTCCATGAATGTAGGGAAATTAATTTTTCTTAGTCCTTGGATTTCACCACATCTTCAGAGCAAATCATGACCCAGTAAATGTACACAACCCAGGATAAATGTTCTTCCAGATGTTCTCTGTTTAGTCTCCTTTGGTCCCCTTGCAGATGCCCCACTCCCACACCCAAGCCTGGTTTCCATGAAGATCCTAGGACAGAAAGTACCATCTTCATGAAATTAGATTTATGGGATAGCTTTAACTTCATCTTCATTCAGGGAGTGGAAGACAGCCTTCCAGATATGTGTCTATTGTATGAGTTCACCATGATGTCTGCAACATCATGGATCCTGCAACATCCCAACCAATTTCCTTTCACGATGAACAGCATTTTAAGTGACCTTTTGGTAGGATCTACTCATAAAACATGCTAATATACTTATCTATGCTGATATCCCATGGGCCCTTGGGCAGTATTTAATCACTTGTTTTCAATATGTCTCCAAATCAATTGCAAGAGAATTAAGTTTTTCTTTCTCTAATTTCCTTTTACCCTTGGTTTTACTGAATCCTATGTTTTGGGATTTTTGTGAGATTTATAACATTTTTTTGAAGTACAGCTGGTATACAATGTTGTGTTAATTACTGTTGTACAGCAAAATAATTCAGTTAAATATACACCCTTTTTAAAATATTCTTTTCCATTATGACTTATCATAGGATATTGAATGTGATCCTCCGTGCTCTATAGTAGGGTCTTGTTGTTTATCCATTCTATAAACTTACATCTGCTAACTCCAACCTTTCACTCATCCTTCCCCTGACCTCCTCCCCCTTGGCAATCACTTTTTGTATTTGGTGTCTTCACTTTTACTCATCTTGAGGTCTTTTCTAGCAGCCCTTTTGACTTCCTCTTTGATTCATTTGTTACTTAAAAGTGTGTTACTTACGGACTTCCCTGGTGGCCCAGGGGTTGAGAGTTCACCTGCCAATACAGGGGCAGGGTCTAATCCCAGGGCCAGGAGGAGCCCACATGCCTCAGGGCAGCTGAGCCCATGCTCTAGAGCCCACGCCACAGCTACTGAAGCCCACACATATCAAGCCTGTGCTCTGCAACAAGAGAACCCAGAGCAATGGGAAGTCTGCACACACAACTAGAGAGCAGACCTCTCACTGTAACTAATGAAAGCCTGCATGCAGCAACAAAGACCCAGTGCAATCAAAAAAAAAACAAATAAAAATTCTAAGAAAAGCATCAACTCATTGAAAAAACTGCTAAAAAATTATGTTCCTTAATTTCTACATATTTGTAAATTTCTCAAACATCTTACTGTTATTGATTTCTAATTTCATTTCATTGTAGTTGGAGAATATACTTTGCATAATTTCACCTTTTTAAAATTTATTAAACTTATGAAAAGATATATACACCCCAAAGTTCATAATAGAACTATTTATAATAGCAAAGACATGGAAGCAACCTAACTGTTCATCAAGAATTGAATATTTAAGATGATGTGGTATGTATTACAATAGAATATTACTCAGCCATAAAAAGAATGGAATGTTGCCATTTGCACAACATGGATGGACCTAGATGGACTATACAGAGTGAAGTAAGTTAGACAGAGAAAGACAAATATTATATACTATCACTTATATGTGAAATCTAAAAAAATAATACAAATAAATTTATTTACAAAATAGAAACAGACTCACAGACCTAGAAAACAGCCTTATGGATACCAAAGGGGAAAGATGGGGAAAGATAAATTAGGTGTATGGGATTAACAGGTACACAGCACTATATATAAAATAGATAAAATAATAAGAATTTACTGTATAGTACAGGGAAGTACAGCATAGTAAAGGCAAATCACTTCAGTATTCTTGCCTTGAGAACCCCATGGACAGTACAAAAAGGCAAAAAAGATATGAAAATGGAAGATAAGCCCCCCAGGTCGCTAGGTGTCCAATATGCTACTGGGGAAGAGGGGAGAAATAGTTCCAGAAAGAATGAAGAGGCTGAGCCAAAGTGGCAATGATGCCCAGTTGTGGATGCGCCTCGTGGTGTAAGTCAAGTCTGAAGCTTTGAAGAACAATATTGCATAGGAAGCTTGGAATGTTAGGTCCATGAATCAAGGTAAATTGGATGTGGTCAAATGGAAGATGACAAGAGTGACCATCAACATTTTAGGAGTCAGTGAACTAAAACGGATGGGAATGGATAAATTTAATTCAGATGACCATTGTATCTACTACTGTGGGCAAGAATCCCTTAGAAGAAATGGAGTAGCCCTCATTAGTAAACAAGGGTCCAAAATGCAATACTTGGGTTCAATTTGAAAAACAATAGAATGATGTTGGTTTGTTTCCAAGGCAAACCATTCAGACCATTCAACATCACAGTAATCCAAGTCTATGCCTCAACCACTAAAGCCAAAGAAGCTGAAGTCTAATGGTTCTATGAAGACCTACAAGACTTTCTAGAACTAACACCAAAAAGATGTCCTTTTCATCATAGGCAACTGGAATGCAAAAGTAGGAAGTCAAGAGATACCTGGAGTAACAGGCAAGTTTGACATTGGAGTACAAAATGAAGCAGGGCAAAGGCTAACAGACTCTTGCCAAGAGAACACACTGGTCATAGCAAACACGCTCTTCCAACAACACAAGAGATGACTATACACATGGACATCACCAGATGGTCAATACCAAAATCAGATTGATTATATTCTTTGCAGCCGAAGATGAAGAAACACTACACAATCAGCAAAAACAAGACCAGGAGCTGACTGTGGCTCAGATCATTAGCTCCTTATTGCAAAATTCAGACTTAAATTGAAGAAAGTAGGGAAAACCACTAGATCATTCAGGTATGACCTATGTCAAATCCCTTGTGATTATATAGTAGAAGTAAGAAATAAATCCAAGGAATTAGATCTGATAGAGTGCCTGAACAACTATGGATGGAGGTTTGTAGCATTGTACAGGAGGCAGTGACCAAAATCATCCTCAAGAAAAAGAAATGAAGGAAGGTAAAATGGTTGTCTGAGGAGATCTTAAAATAACTGCTAAAAGCAGAGAAGCAAAAGGCAAAGGAGAAAGAGATATACCATTGAATGCAGACTTCCAAAGAATACCAAGGGGAGATAAGAAAGACTTAAGTGAAAGATGCAAAGAAATGAGGAAAACAATAGAATGGGAAAGAAGAGATCTCTTCAAGAAAATACGAGATACCAAGGGAGCATTTCATGCAAAGATGGGCACAAAAAAGGACAGAAAAGGTAAGGACTTAACTGAAGCAAAAGAGATTAAGAAGAGGTGGCAAGAATATACAGAACCGTACAAAAAAGGTCTTAATGCCTGGATAACCATGATAGTGTGATGACTCACCTAGAGCCAGACATCCTGGAGTGAAGTCAAGTGGGCCATAGGAACCATTACTACGAACAAAGCTAGTGAAGGTGAAGGAATTTCAACTGAGCTATTTTGAATCCTAAAAGATGATGCTGTGAAAGCACTCAATATGCCAGCAAATTTGGAAAACAGCAGAGGTCACAGGGCTTGAAAAGGTCAATTTTGACTCCAACCCCAAAGAAGGGCAATGACAAAGAATGTTCAAACTATTACACAATTGCACTCATTTCACATGCTAGCAAAATCCTCCAAGCTAGGCTTCAATGGTATGTGAACCAAGAAGTTTCAGAGGTAGAAGTTGGATTTAGAAAAGGCAGAGGAACCAGATAGCAAATTGCCGACATCCACTGGATCACTGAAAAAGCAAGAGAATTCCAGAAAAACGTCTACTTCTGTTTCATTGACTACACTAAAGCCTTTGACTGTGTGGATCACAACAAACTATGAAAAATTCTTCAAGAGATAGAAATACCAGACCACCTCACCTGCCTCCTGAGAAACCTGTATGCAGGTCAAGAAGCAACAGTCAGAACCAGACATGGAACAATGGACTGGTTCCAAATTGGGAAAGGAATACATCAAGTCTGTATATTGTCACCCTACTTACTTACCTTCTATGCAGACCACATCATGTGAAATGTGGGGCTGGATGAAGCTCAAGCTGAAATCAAGATTGTGGAGAGAAATATCAATAACCTCAGATATGCAGATAACACCACCCTAATGGCAGAAAATGAAGAAGAACTAAAGAGCCTCTTGATGTAGGTGAAAGAGGAGAGTGAAAAAGCTGGTTAAAACTCAACATTCAAAAAACTAAGATCATGGCATCCAGTCCCATCACTTAATGGCAAACTAATAAGGAAAAATAATGGAAACAGTGATAGACCTTGTTCTCTTGGACTCCAAAAGTCACTGTGGATCATGGCTACAGCCATGAAATTAAAAGACGCTTGGTCCTTGGAAGTAAAGCTATGATAAGCTCAGACAGCATATTAAAAAGTAAAGACATCACTTTGCAGATAAAAGTTTCTCCAGGCAGGAGAAAGTTTCTCTTTGCAGGCAAGGTTTCTCCAGTAGTCATGTACAGATGTGAGCGCTGGGCCATAAAGAAGGCTGAGCATTGAAGAACTGATGCTTTCAAACTGTGGTGGTGGAAAAGGTTCTTGGAAGTCCCTTATCAAACCAGTCAATTCTGAAGGAAATCAGGAAAACCCTGAATATTCATTGAAAGAACTGATGCTAAAACTCCAATACTTTGGCCACCTCTGATGTGAAGAGCTGCTCATTGGAAAAGAGCATGATGCTGGGAAAAATTGAAGGCAGGAGGAGAAGGGGATGACAAAGAATGAGATGGTTAGATGGCATCACCAACTCAATGGACATGAGTTTGAGCAAACTCCCAGAGATCGTGAAGGATAGAGAAGCTTGACGTGCTATAGTTCATGGGTTCACAAAGAGTTGGATGCAACTGAGGGACTGAACAACAACAGGGAAGTATATGGGGCTTCCCAGGTGGCTCAGTGCTAAGGAATTTCCCTGTCAATTCAGGAGATGCTGGTTTGATCTCTGGGTCGGGAAGACCCTCTGGAGGAGGAAACGGCAACCCACTCCAGTATTCTTTCCTGGAAAATCCCATGGACAGAGGAGCTATGAGCTATAGTCCATGGCATTGCAAAGAGCTGGATATGACTGAAGGACTGGACAACAGGCAAGTATATGGGGCTTCACAGGTGGCTCAGTGCTAAAGAAACTCCCTGTCAATTCAGGAGACGCTGGTTCAATCCCTGGGTTGGAAAGACATCCTGGAGGAGGAAATGGCAACCCACTCCAGTATTCTTTCTTGGAACATCCCATGGACAGAGGAGCCTGGCAGGTTACAGTCCATAGGGTGGCAAAGATTCGGACACAACTGAGCACACACGCACACACACACAGGGTATTATAGTCAACATCTTGTAGTAACGTATAATGGGACAAAAATCTGAAAAATTATATTTGTATAACTGAATCACTTTGCTGTATACCTGAAAACAACACAATTTTTTAAACAAGCTATACTTCAGTAAAAAATTAAATTTATTAAGGCATGTTTTATGGCATAGAATATGATCTACACTGGAGAATGTTTCACGTGCACGTGAAAAGAATGTGTATTTTGCTGTTAGGAGGTTAATATTATGGACTGAATTGTGTTCTGCTAAAATTCATATGTTGAAGCCATACCCCCAATGTGTCTGTATCTGGAGACAGAAATTCTAAGGGGATAACTAATGTTAAATAAAGTCATAAGGATGGGGCCCTGATTTGATAAGGTGGTAGATCCATAAGAAGGAAGATACATTATAACTCTCTCTGTCTCTCCATGTGTGCTCAGAAGAAAAGCCACGTGAGGACACAATGAGAAAGTGGCCATATACAAGCCAGGGAGAGAGGTTTCACTAGAAACCCAATTTTCTGGCACCTTGATCTTAGACTTCTTCCCTCCAGAACTGTGAGAAAATTAGCATATGTTATTTAAGCCACCCAATCTCTGGTATCTTATTATGGCAATCCAAGCAAACTAATACAGCTGGAATGTTCTATAGATGTCTGCTAATTCCTGTTACTTTACAATGTTGTTCAAGTCTTCTGTTTCCTTGTTGATCTTCTGCCTTGTTATACATTATTGAAAGTGGAGTATTGAGACTTCCAATGATTATTGTTGAATTGTCTCTTTCATTCTGTAAGTTCTGTTTCATATATTTTAGGACTCTCTTGTCAGATATATATGTGTGTGTGTGTGTGTGTGTGTGTGTGTGTGTGTGTATCCAGTTTATTTTTGCCTGTCAAAAATCTTAAAGCCATCCTTGACTCTGCTCTTTCTGCCACACTCCACAGTAAATCCACCAGCATATCTTCACTTCTTTAAAATGAAAATATACTCAGAATCAGACTACATTTTACCATCTCCACTGCTACCAAGAATACTGGAGTGGGTTGCCACTTCCTCCTCCAGGGGATCATCACAACCCAGGGATTGAACCTGCATCTCCTGTGTCGACAGGCAGATTCTTCCCTACCTGGAAACCCATGATATATACATCAGTACATAAACGTAAGGGTTGGGAGTAGATAAGAATACATAGAGTATGAGTGTCAACAGAAGAAAAAAGGATTCTGAGAACTGAATTCTACGCAGTCCAACATTTAGCTTAAAAAGATGAAAAGTGTCTTAGGCCATTCAGGCTGTTAATGACAAAGAACCACAGACTCAGTAGCTTATAAACAACAGAAATTCATTCCTTGCAGGTCTGGAGGCTAAAAGTCCCAGATCAGAGTGCCAACAGAGTTGGGTGATGGTCCTCTCCCAGATTACAGATTTCTTGTTATAGCCTCACATGGCAGAAGAGGCTAGAAAGTCCTTTTACTAATCCCATTCACAAGGGCTCCACCTTCATGGCCCAGTCACCTCATAAAGGCCCCTAATTAAAATGTGAATTTTAATATGAATTTTGGGGGAACACAAGCATTCAGACCATAGCAAGAAGCAAAAGGACAGAGAAGAATCAGACAATATGGTAAGAGGAGAATCAAGAGCATTGTCCCAAGGACAAATGAAATTGAGTGATTATTTATATCAAGTAAATCAAGTACAATAAGCACTAGGAAATGGGGATTGGATTTGGTTACATGGAAGTCATTGGTGACTCGTAGGTGTGCTTCAGTGAACTGACAAAAATAAAAAGCTTAATTAATGTGGTTTGAAAGAGAGAATGTGGAATTAGTGAGTCTGTTTTTGGTAGTTTATGTCATTCTCTTGTGGATTTTTGTAAATGGAAGCAAGAGATGCTGTCCTTCCTCTGAGCTTTCATGGAGCCCTAGAAATGTCTCTGTCATTGAAATTTCTCTATTCTCTATCATTGAAATTTCTCTATCTCTAACAGCTCAATGGACTGTTAACATGTCTATCTCAGAAACAGTCAACTGAGCAAAGTAGACAGTCTTTGTCATGGGGCCATCATCCCAAATATACAATATAAGGCAGAGAGCTGACTATCCACACAGAGGAACACCGAGCCCCATTTAAGAACCTCAGGAGGTGCTTTGGGCAGATGTGATGTCAGACTTTAGTATTAAAGAAAGAGTAATAGTTTACCAGGCAAAGTAGAATGAAGGCAAAGGCATACCAAACAGTAAAGAGCCATGACCCAAGGAAAAAGAGAGTGAAACAGAGTAGTGTATTTGAGAGATCTCCACATAGTACTTTGAAGTTGAAGAAACAGAGACAGTTTTCTAGAGGACCCTGCAGAACTGTTAACATTTGGGGGCTGATTACTCTGCATGACCCTTTATAAGTATTATCTCATTTAACCTTACAACAAATCTATGAGGAAAGCACTGCTATGAAACTTGTCCTCATTATACAGATGAAGCAATTACACTGAAAAGGAATAACATACCTTTCCTAAAGTAACATAGCTAGGGAATGGTATAGCTGGACTGGCCTGAATCTCTTACACCTTTTAACATGATAACCTAATTTGCACACTGTGTGGAGGTATTTGTACAGTACAGAGCAGTAGTTCTCAAAGTTTGGTTCCCAGACCAGCAGCAACAGCCTTACCTGGGAACTTGTTAGCAATGCAGGTTTCCAGACCCCACCTAGACCTGCTGGGTCAGAAACTGAGCATGGACCAAGCAATCTATTTTAACAAGTCCTCCAAGCAACTGTGATATGCACAGAGGTTTGAGAACTACTGTTATAGAGGATGAGAAGTCCCTGAAGTTATTTTAAGCTGAAGAGGGAAATAATTCACTTTTAATTTTAAAGAGATTTTGGTAGCAGGAAGACAGCATCATTAGGATGGCTTTCATTTCTATGTTGATCAGACAGTTTTTAAGTATTACTCTGTATTTGGGCTTTCCAGGTGACTCACTAGTAAAGGATCCAACCTGCCAATATAGGGAACAACAGGTTCAATTCCTGAGTTGAGAGGATCCCCTGGAGAAGGAAATGGAAACCACTCCAGTATTCTTGTTGGGATAATCCCATAGACAGATGAGCCTGGTGGGCTATACAGTCCATGGGGTTGCAAAAGACAGAGACATGACTCAGAGACTAAACAACAACTCTTCAGTTGCCAAGTAAGTTTACATTAAGACACTTAATATATTGATCTGTTTCTTCTGTCATTCAGATAAATGAGTTTGAGGTACTTCTAATGACCATAATATTCACATAAGGTCAAAACTGAAAAGGGCAAACTGTGCTGGTCAGCTCATTTAGGAAGAAGAAAAAGTCCAGTTGGAAGAACAGTTAGAATGGTGATGACAAAACAACTGATATGGAAGATAATACTTAAGCTAGTAAAACTAGTAATACTTTCCAGATTAAAGATTAAAATACACATATTAACAGCTTTCCTAAAACAAAGGAGGCACACCCAGGAAGACTAATAAGATAAAACAGAATTAAGCTAGACTTTGCTCAAGAAAATACACTGGATCCCGAAATCATTTTTAAAATGTATAGTGATTGATTTACTTGTTCATTCACTCATTTATTCCAGAAAAAAAATTGAGCACATTTCAGGGTGACAGATATTGTACTGGACCCTAAGACTAGAGAGATGACAAACTTGAGGAAGTCTCTTGGCTTCACTGAGCTTACATTATTCTTGGGGAGGCAGAAGTTTAAAAAACATCTGTACATTTTATTAAATGTTACATAATGATTATCGTTACAGAGAAAAAGCAGAATAAGGGAATGGGAAGGGATTCTCTTATGTTATAGTTGGAAAGATTAGGGAATGCCTCTTCAAGGAGGTAGCCTGTGGTGAGAGGCCTGAAGGACAAGAGCAAAGTTAAGTTCAGTCGCTCAGTCATGTCTGACTCTTTGTGACCCCATGGCCCACAGCATGCCAGGCCTTCCTGTCCATCACCAACTCCCGGAGCTTACTCAAACTCATGTCCATTGAGTCGAGTCCATCCAACCATCTCATCCTCTGTTGTCCCCTTCTCCTCCCACCTTCAATCTTTCCCAGCACTGGGGTCTTTTCCAGTAAGTCAGTTTTTCACATCAAGTGGCCAAAGTATTGGAGCTTCAGCTTCAACATCAGTCCTTCCAATGAATATTCAGGACTGATTTCCTTTAGGATTGACTGGTTGGATCTCCTTGCAGTCCAAGGGACTCTCAAGAGTCTTCTCCAACACCACAGTTCAAAAGCATCAATTCTTTGGCACTCAGCTTTCTTTATAGTCCAACTCTCACATCCATACATGACCACTGGAAAAACCATAGCTTTGACTAGACAGACCTTGGTTGGCAAAGTAATGTCTCTGCTTTTTAATAAGCTGTCTAGGTTGGTCATAGCTTTTCTTCCAAGGAGCAAGCATTTTTTAATTTCATGGCTGTGATTAAAAGTCTTAGAACTATGCAAATATTGAAGGAGAAAAAGTTGTAGGCAGAAGGAACAGCAAGTGGGGATGTGCTGAAAACAGCAAGAAGTCTGGTATGAGTGAAGCCAAGTGAGAATAGAAAGAGTGGTAAGAATTAGTCTCCTAGTAGTCAGGGACCAGATCATGTCAGAGGCTTTTTTCTTCTATGTGATGAGAAAGCATTGGAAGACTGATGACAGGAGTGACACAATGGGATTTGTATCTATAAATAATCACTCTGGCTGCTATGAGAACTGACTAGTAGAGCCAAAAGTGGAAGCTAGGAGATCAGTGCAGAGGCTGTTGCATAGTCCAGGGGAGAGATGGTGGTTGCCTGGACCCAGGAGGGAGCAGTAGAGCTGGTGAGATGGTATGTGGGGAGCATTAGGAAGAGAGATGGGGAGAACATTGTATCTTAAGAGATTTTTACATGGATTAATAATCAAATTTAATTCTTCTCCCCAAATTTATGAGGTAGATACTGTAATACTTATCACTTTGATAAGTGAACTGAGATATACAGAGGACAGAGTGGTAAAGCCAGGATTCAAAGCTACCTGGCACCAAAGCCTACTCTTTCCACTATAGTTAACTGACTCTAAATCCAGAACAGATACATTGGAAAAGAAGCCAGCATTGGCTCAAAGTTTAAATAAATAAACAGAAAATTGGCATTCATTTCAATTACTCTCTAGGAAATATTAAATATTATAAATCTCAATTTTTATTAAACATTAATATAAAATATAAAAAGAGGTAACAGTTTTGTCAATTAGGAAATATATCAAAGAAGTTGACCTGAAACTAATGGGTTGATTAAATTTTCTAAATATTTATAAACTCTGAAAAGAAAAATATTCTTATTAAGAAAAATAAAATCTATTCCAGATTACCAAAACCTTGCAAAGATTTTACATTATATGTTTCCCAGGAGGGAGATAGATTTTAGAAAAGAATCAGTAAAATTCAGTATTATTTTTAGGCTTATAAAACACCATTAAAGTGTTTTTCAAATGTTGATATTCTAACAAAACCTAAGAAAAAGAAAAAAATCCATACAAAACAAAAAATACTCTCCTCAAAAAAAGAATTCTCAAAAAAACTGTTTAAAAAATGGAACCTAAACATTTACCTTGAAGAAACTAGCAAAAGATCATCTATAATTATGTAAAGGATGCTCATCATAGGACTTCTGTAATGGCAAAATCAAGAAAGCAACCTAAATGTTCATAAATACATTTTTATGTGTACTTCCACATTTGCTGTTGTTTAGTCACTGTGTCTGATTCTTTGTTACCCCATGGATTATAGCCTGCCAGGCTCCTCTGTCTATGGGATTTCCCAGGCAAGAACACTGGAGTGGGTTGCCATTTCCTTCTTCAGTACTTCCCCATAATGGAATGTTATGCAGCCATAGGAAATTATATATTCAAATATATATTGAAAGCTATGGAAAATGTTTGTGGTATGAGATTAGTTTTTAAAAGTTATAAAATTGAGTATAAATTAAGATCTGTATTTTGTGAAGATATGAAGAGAAACAGAATGGTGAGGAGGTGGAAAAGAGAATGAGAATAGAAAGAAAAGCATTGAAATGAAACATAGATTCTGTGGGTGTTAAGCATCTTTTTGTATTTTTTTATTCATCAATATCTATTATAAGCATAATAATAAAAATACATTTTCATAAATACCTTTAAATATATAATGAAGGCAATGCTAGGAGCGAAGTTTTTGCGTAACTAGCAGGGAATGGACTCACTCTAATGCAGAGGCATGCAGGTTTGAACCAAGTCTCCAATCATTCCCACTCTCTGGCAGCCGCAGAAGCCCAGGGAGGTGCCTGTGCTTGAACCGCCAAGGTCTATTCAGTGAGGAGCCATGATGGTCTCCCAAAGACAGCCCTGCTCTCTTCCCTCCACAGTTCAGGCTGTCTTGTAACCCAAGTCACTTGACACAACCCACAAGTTTACAAGCCTGCTTAGGGTGCTCTCTCCCTGGTGGCTCAGATGATAAAAGAATTGGCCTGCAATGCAGGGGACCTGAGTTTGATCTGAATTGGGAAAACCTCCTGGAGAAGACAATGGCAACCCATTCCAGTATTCATCCCTGGAGAATTCCATGGACAGAGGAAACTGGCAGGCTACAATCCATTGGGTCACAAAGAGTCGGACACAACTAAGCAACTAACATTTTCACTTTTCACTTTCTGCACTTGCACTATGTTTTTGTTTTTGTTTTGTTTTTTTAGATTTTTTTTTTTCTGGATGTGGACCATTTTTAAAGTCTTTATTGAATTTGTTACAATATTGCTTCTGTTTTATGTTTTGGTTTCTTGGCTGCAAGGCATGTGGGATCTTAGCTCTCTGACTCACTCCCTGCATTAGAAGGCAAAGTTTTGTGCACTATGGTGTCTTTTTTCTCATTGTTTTGCCACTGTGACATAATTTGAAGTGAACAACCAAACAGAATTCATTTTCATGAGATTTTCTAACCATCCAACCTACAGGGATTTTTCTTCCTGGTCTTTCTGATCATTTACCTGGGAACATTCTCATAGTAACAGCCACCAGCTCATAGTGATTGCCTCCACACTCTAATAAATGATTTCCCCAGGAATCTGAACTTACTGGCATCTGCTACATATTTACTACCAACCTGATCTGCACTGAACATTCCACATACATAAGGCCAATATCTGCTTGACCTTCTCTCATTTTCCAGAGTTAAATATTTATAAATAAACTAAGAAATCAACCACATACCTTTACTGAAGGAATGTCGAGTTTTAGTAACTTTAACCACTCACCCTCTGAGGATTACTTTATCTGTTCCCATAACTTTAAAACCCATATGTCTACAACTCTAGAGTTTATATCTCCAGTCTCTTTTGAACTTGAAACACAGATTTGACTGCCTACTTGCCATCTTCTCTTCAATGTCTAATAGGAATCACAAATTCACTATGTTCAAAATACTATTTTAAACAATTCTCGATTTCTCCTGCCCTTTATCTGATCCTCTATTCATCTTCCACCAATCACAAAATTTCCAAACCACACTTAACATTCAATCTTTGACTAAGTTCTATATTTCTGAAGACTATGTCATCTATCTGAACATAAACCTGGACCTAAAAACTACTAGCTATTGACTTTAAAAAAGAAAAAAGCACAAGTGAGAGTTGTGAGTTAAGTTACATTTGGGAAAAAATGAAGACTATAGCCTGGAAGACAGCATCTCAGATAGCTCTGAGAAACTGCTCCAAAGATACAGGGGCAAGATCAGTATATAAATGATTTTGGTGAAGGGGGAGTACATGCAATCAAGACATTTTTGCAGAAAGTCTCTGCTAGTCTTGTGAAGGTTACTGCTAGTCACTTGGAGCAGGCCTCACCATGAAGGGTTTTAGTGCTTTCCTAGATATGAGGAGATACAAAAATTGGGTTTATAAAATCTTCTCCTGAAAACATCTAACTCTCTGAAGATCTATTTTGTCAGTTTTTCCCAGAACACAAAATATCTCATTTCTACTCTTCATCCTGAACTCCTTTTAGGTGGTGTTTAATGTCAGCAGCTACAGCAAACATGATTTAATCCTTGTAGAGATAGACAGAAAGTGACATACTCCTTACTCAGATTTCTGCAATATTCTTCACTGTTTTTTCTGATTCCACTCTTATGTCACTCAATTTTCTATAAGGTAATCAAAATAATATTTTGAAAATATCAATCATAAATCACATCACTCCTCTGCCCACCACCCCCCACCCACCAAAAGGACTCTAGCTTCCCTAATGTCCTATTTTTCTTACAATAAAATAAAACATACTCCTGGAATCTCTCTTCCAGACATGAATGAGTAAGAGTGCAGTCATAAAACACAGGAAACAACCATTTTCAGACATTGGACATGAGGCAGTACAGGTCTGAGATCCCTGAAAGAAGGAAAACAAAAGAGATAGGTTCTACCATTCCAAAGTTTCCTGCCAGGAGGTAATTTCTCAATCACAGTACAAGGAGAAAGAATCCAAACAAAGACTAGTTATCTCACTCATTTGAGGAGACATAGAAGTATTATACAAGAAACTTAAGAAGGTTAGAATTTGTGGGGACAAGATATTCAAAAGAGAGAGAGAACATAGAATACAGAGAATGAATTTCAGAAATTTGCATTAGCATTTCCTTTTGAATCTGACTGAATACAAATTTGTACATGTATAGGGTAAAACTTCATGAAGCCGGGCAGGAGTGACTTTGGGGGAAGACCAATTATTAGAGGGTTAAAAAGGATTGTGGACTTCCAAGGTGGCACAAGTGGTAAAGAATCTGCCTGCCAATGCAGGAGACATGGGTTTGATCCCTGGGTTGGCAAGATCCCCTGGAGAAGTAAATGGCAACCCACTCCAGTACTCTAGGAAAATGCCATGGACAGAGAAGCCTTGTGGGCTACAGTCTGTAGGGTCGCAAAGAGTTGGACATGACTGAGCACACAGGCACTACTAAAAGGAATGTAAACTAAATTTTTCCCAGGGCCAGAAGTCATTCTGATTTTTACCATCTGAAGTATAGATACACTGAACAATAGAGCAGTCAGTAGAGATACCAGAATATCCATACCTTGGGAGTATTGCAAAATTAGTCCTAGAGAAAGACTCCTCTATGAAGAACAGTGTGGAGATTCCTTAAAAAAACTGGAAATAGAACTGCCATATGACCCAGCAATCCCACTGCTGGGCATACACACCGAGGAAAACAGAATTGAAAGAGACACGTGTGCCCCAATGTTCATCACAGCACTGTTTATAATAGCCAGGGCATGGAAGCAACCTAGATGTCCATCGGCAGATGAATGGATAAGAAAGCTGTGGTACATATACACAATGGAATATTATTCAGCCATTAAAAAGAATGCGTTTGAATCAGTTCTAGTGAGGTGGATGAAACTGGAGCCTATTATACAGAGTGAAGTAAGTCAGAAAGAAAAACACCAATATAGTATATTAACATATATATATTGAATTTAGAAAGATGGTAACGATGACCCTATATGCGAGACAACAAAAGAGACACAGATGTATAGAACAGTCTTTTGGACTCTGTGGGAGAGGGCGAGGGTAGGATGATTTGAGAGAAGAGCACTGAAACTTGTATATTATCATATGTGAAACAGATCGCCAGTCCAGGTTCAATGCATGAGACAGGGTGCTCAGGGCTGGTGCACTAGGATAACCCTGAGGGATGGGATGGGGAAAGAGGAGGGAGGGCGGTTCAGGATGGGGAACACATGTACACCCATGGTGGATTCATGTCAATGTATGGCAAAAACCACTACAATATTGTAAAGTAATTAACCTCCAATTAAAATAAAGAAAAAAGAGAAAGACTCCTGGGGATCTGTCCTAAAATAATAGGCCTTGAAACTAACTAAGCTGATGGACAGAAAAAAAATCAAACAGTTTTTGAAAAACTCAAAATATAGAATTCAAGAATATAAAATTTATTATTTTCAGCATCCAATTAAAAAGATGGTGGAATAGGAAGACAGTAAATATTGATCTCACCTCCTTTTACCAGCACACCCAAATTACAACTAAGTACAAAGCAAGTATAGATGAGAAACACCTAAAAACTGTAGAAAAGATCTTCTACAACTAAAGGAAGAAGGAATCACAATGAGTCATGCAAGAGGGTGGAGATAGTGTTGTCAAGACCTAAACCCCTGGGTAGGTGACCATAAATGGGAGAATAATTTCAACTTCAGAGGTTCTTCTGAGGTCTGAGGTCCATATCAGGCTCCCCGGCCTAGGGGTCCTGCCCCAGGAAGACAAGTGCCTAGAACATTTGACTTTGAAGGCCAATAAGGCTTACTTTGGGGAGAGCTAGAAGGCTGCAGGAAATAGACCCAACCCTTAAAAGACACACAAAATCTCACAAACTCTGAGACCCAGGGCAGAAGGAGTAATTAGAAAGGAAACTTGGTCAAACCCAATTGATCTTGGAGGGCCTCCTGGAAAGGTAGGAGGCTACAGGGACTCACCTTAAGGACACAGATGCTGGCAGCAGCCATTTTGAGGAGCTCATCCCACCATGAAGAGACTGGTACTGGAAGGACAATTTGGAATCCTCCTTCTAGCTAATTAGTGCCAGAACCTGGCCCTGTCCACTAGATGGTTGGTACCAGTCCTGGGACACCCCAGAGCAAGCAGATAACTGGTCAGGGAGACAGCCTATCCATCACTAAACTAGCTGCAATAGGATGCCCTGAGTCCTCAGCTGCCCTGGGACCTAGTTCTACCCACCAGAGGATCTAACACCCAGATTCAACCACCAGAGGGCTGACACTACCCCCTGAGGCCCAGCCTTACCCACCAGGAGGTGAGCAACAGCCCCGGGACCTACTAGGTCCCACTCTGTCTACCTATAGGCCAATACCAACTCTGAGACACCAGAGCTCTATAGCCAGAGAATCCAGAACCCAGCTCCACCCATCAGTGGGTCAGCCCTGGCCCTGGAACCTGGCCTCACCCACTCACATGCAGACACCACCTCAGGACCGTTGAGGTCATACAGCCAGGTTTGTCAGGCAGGGCCTGAGCCACTCACCAATGGGTTGGCACTAGTAGTGGGACCCCCATGGGCGCTGGCCATGCCCACCTGTGGGTCAACACCAACTCCAGGACTCCAAAAACCCTGAAGCCAGAGGCTCTGAACCCACCCCATCCATGATCAGGCTTCAGGACACTCTAGACCCCATCAGTCCACCCATAGTGGGTCAACAGTAACTCCAAGATCCCTGGAAATATAGCCAGTTGCTCTGGGACCTGGCTCTGCACACCAATGGGCCAGCACTAGTCCTAGGACCGTCTAGGGCCCCATAGCCAGCTTCCTCATCACTCAGCCTGACCCACTAATAGTACAAAACCAGAACTGAACTCCCCTGGACATGCAACCAGCCATGCTAGGACCTGGACCCATCTACCAGTAGCTGGCAGGCTCTGAAAAGGCAAGGCCTTGCAACTAACTGGAATGGCGGTCAGCCACATCTACCAGCACGTGCATTGTAGTCAGTCCACCACAACAGAAGGAACCACGCAACCCACATAGACGACACCCTGAGCATAAGTCTTTAGAAAACAAAAGGGTGTACACTGTTCATTTCCTCCATAAGGCCACTACTCCAAAACTGAGAAACATAACCAACTTAACAAAACCATAGAAGTAAAAATAGTAAGTTAGGCAAAAGGAGGCAATAGAGAAGTATGTTCCAAAGAAACAAGATAAAATTCCAGAGGAACTAAGTAAATTGGAGATTAAAAATCTATTGGATAAAAACTTTAGGTAATAATCAAAAAGACGCTCAAAGACCATGAGAGAAGACTGAATGAACAGAATGAGAAGTTAGAATTTTTAAACAAAGAGTTAGAAAATATAAGGAAAACCAAAAAGAGATGACGAATACAATAAATGAAATTTAAAAATACACTAGAAGGAATCAACAGTAGATTAGATGATACAGAGGAACAAATCAATAAACTAGAAGGCAGAATAGTGGAAATCATTGAAGCTGAACCGAAAAAAGAAAAACAAAAATGAGGACAGTTTAAGAGACCTCTAGGATGACATCAAGCATACTAACATTCGTGTTGTAGGAGTCCCAGAAGGAGGAGAGACAGAAAAAGGGGTAGAGAACATATGTGAAGACATAATAGCTGAAGAGTTTCCTAACCTGGGAAAGGAAACAGATTATCTAGGTTCAGGAAGCAGAGTCTCAAACAGGATCAACCCACAAAGGACCACATCAAGACACATTGTAACAAAAAAAAAGACACATTGTAATTAAAAAGGCAAAAGGTAAAAGATACTGTTGTTAAGATATATTTGAATTCAAAAGATTACCAACTTAAAATAATCACATATGAATAGAGATTGCTACACATAAACCTCATGGTAAGCACAAACCAAAATAAAAGATTCATTCTCAAAAGAGAAAGAAACCAAACATAACACTAAAAGTTGTCATGAAATCACAAAAGAAAACAAAAGAACAAAAAAGAATTACAAAATAACCCAAAAACGATTAACAAAAAGGCAATAAGTATATACCTAGCAGTAATTACATCCTGCTAAGTCACTTCAGTTGTGTCTGACTCTTTGAGACCCTGTGGACTATAATCCATCAGGCGCCTCTGTCCATAGGATATTCCAGGCAAGAATACTGGAGTGAGTTGCCATTTCCTTCTCCAGGGGATCTTATTAATCCAGGGATTAAACCTGCATCAATCCCCCATTCTTACACCTGTAAGAATGGCTCTTATCAAAAAGACAACAAGTGTTGGCAAGAATGTAGAGAAAAGGGAACACTTGTGTACTGTTGGTGGGAATGTAAATTGGTGCAGCCACTATGGAAAACAGTATGGAGATTCCTCAAAAAACTAAAAATAAAACTACTATGTGTGTGTGTCCGACTTTGTGACCTCATGGACTATAGCCTGCCAGTCTCCTCTGTACACGGAATTCTCCAGGCCAGAATACTGGAGTGGGTTGCCATTCCCTTCTCCAGGGGATCTTCCTGACCCAGGGACTGAACCTTGGTCTCCTGTATTACAGGCAAATTCTTTACCATCTGAGCCTTCAGGAAAGTCCAGAATCTGCCTGCATTGTGGGAGACCTGAGTTCAATCCTTGGGTTGGGAAGGCCCTATGGAGAAGGGAAAGGCTACCCACTCCAGTATTCTTGCCTGGAGAATTCCATGGACTGTATAGTCCATGGGGTCACAAAGACTTGGACACAACTGAGTGACTTTCACTTTCACTTCACTTTCAACATATCATCCAGCAATTCTATTGCTGAGTATATATACAAAGCAAATAAAAATGCTAATTAGAAAAGATACATGCACCCCTATGTTCATTGCAGCATTATTTACAATTGCCAAGATATGGAAGCAACCGAAGTGCTCATTAATAAAAGATGTGACTTATATATTCAATGGAATATATTTTAAAAATGAAGAGGCTTAAAAAAAATGAAATATTACCAGTTGTGGCAACACTAAGTACCTACACTGTACTGTGCTTAGTAAAATAAGTCAGACAAGAAAAAACAAACTCTATATGAATTTCACTTACATTTGGAATTCAAAAAGGCAAAACAAATGATCAAGCATAACAAAATAGAAACAGAGTTATAGACACAGAGATTAAAAAAAGGTGGTTGCCAGAGGGGAGATGAATGAGGGGAAGAGAAAAACAAGTGAGGGGGACTAACAGGTACAAACTTTCAGTTACAAAATCAATGAGCCACAGGTATGAAATGTGTAGTGAGGGGAAAACAGTTGATAGTTATGTAATATCTTTGTATGGTTACAAATGGTAACTAGACTGATCAGGGTGGTCATTTTGAAATGTATAGAAATACCGAATTACTACATTGTGAACCAAGAACTAACATAGGCTTGTAGGTCAACTATACTTCAAAAACAAACAAACTCATAAATATATAGATCAGATTTGTTCTAATAAAGGATAGAAATGGCATGGACCTAACAGAAGCAGAAGGTATTAAGAAGAGGTGGCAAGAATACACAGAAGAACTATACAAAAAAGATCTTTCATGACCCAGATAATCACGATGGTATGATCACTCACCTAGAGCCAGACATCCTGGAGTGTGAAGTCAAGCGGGCCTTGGGAAGCATCACTACAAACAAAGCTAGTGGAGGCAATGGAATTCCAGTTGAACTATTTCAAGTCCTAAAAGATGATGCTGTGAAAGTGCTGCACTCACATGCCAGCAAATTTAGAAAACTCAGCAGTGGCCACAGGAATGGAAAAGGTGCAGTTTTCATTCCAGTCCCAAAGAAAGACAATGCCAAAGAATATGAACTACCACACAATTGCACTCATCTCACATACTAGCAAAGTAATACTCAAAATTCTCCAACCCAGCTTCAGCAGTATGTGAACTGTGAACTTCCAGATGTTCAAGCTGGATTTGGAAAAGGCAGAAGAACCAGAGATCAAATTGCCAACATCCTTTGGATCATCAAAAAAGCAAGAGAGTTCCAGAAAAATTTCTACTTTTGTTTTATGGACTACACCAAACCTTTTGACTGTGTGGATCACAACAAACTGTGGAAAATTATTAAAGAGACAGGAATTCCAGACCACCTTACCTGCTTCCTGAGAAATCTGTATGCAGGTCAGGAAGCATCAGTTAGAACTGAATATGGAACAACAAACTGCTTCCAAATTGGGAAAGGAGTACGTCAAGACTGTATATTGTCACCCTGTTTATTTAACTTAAATGCAGAGTTCAGTTCAGTTCAGTTGCTCAGTCGTGTCTGACCTTTTGCAACCCCATGAACCACAGCACGTATGCAGAGTACATCATGGGAAATGCTGGGCTGGATGAAGCACAAGCTGGAATCAAGATTGCCGGGAGAAATATCAATAAACTCAGAGATGCAGATGACACCACCCTTATGGCAGAAAGCAAAGAGGAACTGAAGAGCCTCCTGATGAAAGTGAAAGAGGAGAGTGAAAAAGTTGGCTTAAAACTCAACATTCACAAAACTAAGATCATGGCATCAGGTCCCATCACTTCATGGCAAATAGATGGGAAACAATGGAAACAGTGAGAGACTTTATTTTGGGGGGCTCCAAAATCACTGCAGATGGTGACTGCAGCCATGAAATTAAAAGATGCTCGCTCCTTGGAAGAAAAGCTATGACCAACCTAGACAGCATATTAAAAAGCAGAGACATTACTTTGCCAACAAAAGTTTGTCTAGTCAAAGCTATGGTTTTTCCAGTGGTCATGTATGGGTGTGAGAGTTGGACTATAAAGAAAGCTGAGTGCCAAAGAACTGATGCTTTTGAACTGTGTTGAAGACTCTTGAGAGTCCCTTGGACTGCAAGGAGATCCAACCAGTCAATCCTAAAGAAAATCAGTCCTGAATATTTATTGGAAGGACTGATGCTGAAGCTGAAACTCCAATACTTTGGTCCCCTGATGCAAAGAACTTACTCAATGGAAAATAACCTGATGCTGGGAAAGATTGAAGGCAGGAGGAGAAGGAGACGACAGAGGATGAGATGGTTGGATGGCATCACCAGGAGTTGGTGATGGACGGGGAAGCCTGGCATGGTGCAGTCCATGGAATCGCAAAGAGTTGGACATGACTAAGCAACTGAACTGATGTAATATATGTTATATCCCAATATATGATATATAAATTAATAACAAATATATTTGTTTTATTCTACATATAATATATATTGCCCTAATATATAATAAGTAAACTATACATATATAATTTGTATAATTATTAATATATTTATTTATAAATATATAGTGTGTTGATATAAATTTACAAATAAAATATTAATTTATATATATTTATATAGAATAAACATATACATGATACCCCATCAAATTGATTATTAAAGTATATTTCTTTCCATAGTTTGTAGAACTGTACATAATCTGTTTCCTACCTCTGTCTCCAGCCTTTCTCATTCTCATTAAGATCTTATCTCAAATATTCCCACCTCAAAGAGACTGTAATTTCCATTTTCATATAGCCAGGCCTTACACCTTACCCCAACCCACTCCCCTTTATGCCTGCTATTACTTTCACAACCTATTGAAGGTGGATATGTAAATATGGATCTTCCAAATATGATCAAAATTTTTGAGATTCTGTGCATCAATAACTGCTATTTTACAGATACTAATACAATTAGTATTCCTTTTAGAAATATACCATGACATGTTTATTCATTCACTTTGTGATAGAAATTTGGATCAGTTCCAGTTGAGTCTATTATGAATAAACTACTATAAATATTTGTGTACAAGCATTTTATGGATATATTTTTATTTCTTGCAACACTCAATTAGAAAAAAAGGATATTTGCAAAGTCTCTCATGTTACAGGATACCCTTAATTATTTTATTTTGAACTACCAAGTGTATTTTTGATGGGGAAAGACTAATCAGCTTCAAATGACATCAAACAAATAAAACTATTTGGATATTCAAGAGGTATCCTTACTGAAATCATGAGAAGAAGGGAAGGAGAAAAAGAAAGGGAGGGAAGGGAGAAAGAAAGAGGAAGAAAAATTTATAGATTTAGTAATTTTCCTAGAAGCATGACCTCACAATTTTATCTGATGACAGCATAAATAAACATTTTAAATATCAGTTTGAAAAGCAATAGGGTTCCATATGTATATCTATAGAAAATGGATAAATTACAGTATATTCATACAATGCAACATTAAACAAAATATGAACCAGAGATATATGCAACGACAAGAATAAACCTTAAAAATATCAGGAGGATTATCTTATATTTTAGGCTTACCTTACATTTTGTCATCAATGGTGTATATGTTCTCTACTTTTCATCAAGGGAGTGGTACATCCATAGGCCCTAATCAAGGAATATCCCTGGACAGTCATATTATATCACATGATCCCACCTTCTACCTATTTTGGACAACTGATGACTAACCCAAGAGCAGCCAATCTACAAGTAAAAAAAATACATGCAATGATGCTCAATAAAATTAGAATGCATGCAATATGTGCTCAGTGGATTCCATGCTCAGTATGATTGCCAGAGGTAACAACAAATTTTGTCTTCAGAAGCTTCAGAAAAGATATAACTAAATGGGGTCCTGAACAAGGGAGGAGAAAAGAAACCTATTGCAAATATGGTTGAGACCGAAAACAAAGTGTATTGACTCATATGGGCTGCAGTCCATAGGGTCGCAAAGGGTTGGAAATAACTGAATAACTGAGAATACACATATATAGATTGCTGACCTAACCAAAGTGAAGCAAAGTATACAAAGAAACAAAATTCTTACTCAGGATAAAATATACAGCCAAAATTATTTATAATGATAAAAAGGTTAATTCTCAAGAAGCTATACCCAGCCTACATGTGCATGTACTTAATAGCAGAACATGAAAAAAATGAAAGAACTGAATGGATAAACATATAAATCCAATATTGTAGTAGAGATATCAACACCCTTCTCAATCATTAATAGAAAAATTGATGATAATAAGACACTACATCATTTTAAAAACGCAACAGGAAACCAAGAACTATGAGTATCCCACCCACTGCTAGTGATGAGGCTTTCATTTCCAGTCAATAAGCTGGTGATCCAGTTCCAAAATGCTTTTTTAAAATTCTGTTTCCTAGGACCATTCTCATAGAGTCCAGTTGTTTTTAAACATGGCTGCTCATTGGAAACATATCTGGAGCTCCGGAGAGAAAAAGCAACACCTGGGCATTTGTATTTTTCAAAAAGCTCCAAGATGATTCTGATATGCATCTGGATTTTTTTAAGTGATTACAGGTTTTTCTATTAAATGGTAGTTTGGGTGATATGGAATTCTATTATTTTTCTGTTGACCAATCATGAGTGAGTTACATAATAGTTACATAATCACAATAATAAAAGATGTTTATCAGTTTCATAATCAATAGCTAGACAAAAAAAATAAAAGATCATTACAACTGCAAGTCATAATGGGAAGACGATTAACCTGACAATATAAAATCATTACATACAATTGGAGGATCATGCGGAGTGATGTGGTAAGTGGAAGTGCATACATGTAAATGGATTAAATGTACCAGCCAAAATCCATTTACATTTAAGGCAATTATCAATATATAAGGACCATTCTCAGTATTCACTATCTGAGGCATGTTCCCCAGGAAACAGATGTGAGACAGATTACTGTGCCCAAGACTGCTCTCTGGAACACGCCTGGTAAAGAGAAAGAGAGAAGTAGAAATGGGCGGACAGAGAAGCTGCTATGATCCAGCTTTGGCAGAGGTTCCAGTTGATCCATGTGGAGCTGGAAAGACTCATAAGCCTTGTCTCCAGTTGAGGCGAGGGGACCAGGCCTCTTAGGTATTGGGTGGGAGCTACCCCCAATAAGGGTGTTACCATAGGCAAGACAGCTCCTTTCAGTAGAGAGCAATTCTCATAGGGACCTTTCTGTGGGCCTCAGTCCTGAAGGGGGATGTGGGCAGTGCAGAACAGCATTTACCACATAAGGTCTGATGCTCAGTTTTGTTACATTTGTGACACTTGTGCACAGATAACAAGTGCATTTGGGTATAAAATCTTCAAGCTCAAGAGAAAGGCCTGGGCTATAGCCAAATGAGAGGGAGAAAAAAAAAAAAAACTACACATAGTAACATATACTTTTTTTTTTCTATAGCCTGGGCTATAGAAATTCAACAGCATTTGGGTGAAATTTTAAAACTGTAACACTAGGCAATGTTATATATAAATTACACCTAATTTTTTTTAAAAGCCTAGATGATATACCAGGGGAATTAGAAGAGTAGTTGGACAGAATCTGAACTTTGAAGTGTGCCAAATTTAAGAGGTTTGGAGAGAGAGGAGGAATGAGCTAAAGTAATTGAGAAGGAGCAGCCAGTGAGATAGAAACAGAACTAAAAGTGTGTTGACCATGAAACCAAGTGTGCAAAGTGTTTCCAGGAGGAAAAGATGATCAGTAATGTCAGATGCTGCAGACAGGTCAAGGGAGATGAAGACTGAGAAGCACCCATTGAGTCCAGCCAGGTGAAAGTCACTGGTGATCTTGACAAGAGAAAGGTTTGATAGAATAGTCAGGGTAGAAAAATGATTGGAGTGAGCTTATGAGTGAATAGGAAGAGAGAAACTGAAAGCATTAAAAATTAGCTGATTGATACCTATACTCCAATATCAAAAGTTTTTAAAATTAAACCTTTTAAATAGTTTTTTAAGTATTAAGAGCAAAAGCCTTCATGCTCACTCTCAAATATTTATAAAATTTACAATAATGAGTTATTTTTAGCGCAGCAATATCATTGAATATGCCTCATTGATTTAGAGACTTAAAATAATTATTTTGCTGAGGTATAGTTGATTTACAATATTGTATTAGTTTCTGCTGTATAGCAAGGTGATTGATTCATACACACACACACACATATCTGAATAAACTTTTTCATATTCTTTTCCATTATGGCTTATCATGGGATCTTGAATAGAGTTCCCTGTGCTATATAGTGAGACCTTGTTGTTTATGCATTCTATATATAACAGTTTGCATCTGCTAACCCCAACCTCCCAATCCATCCCTCTCCAAACCCCGCTCCCCCTCGGCAACCACAAGTCTGTTCTGATTTGGAACTTTTTGATTTGATACTTTCTGACATACTGTCTCTAAGATCTAAGTTTTAGATATTTGCTGTTAATGGCTAATAAAACTGAAAAGAACTATATTCAAAGATATGTGATCCAAGTGGAATAAGTGTTAAATTATCTGTATGATAAAGTATAACATTTATTTTATAAATGTCATAAAGTATAACATTCACTTTCAAAAATAATTAGCTGATTGAGATGGAGAAAGACAAATACCGCAAGATTTCATTCATATGTGGAACAGAAAAAACAAACAATAAACAAAGCAAGACACATAGAGAGAATAGCATAGTGGCTACCAGAGAGAAGGGGCAGAGGAATGGGTAGGGAAGGAGTAAAACAGGTAAAAAGGGATAAAGTGTAAACAGGTACAATCACGAAACTAAACGTAAACTCCACTCCTTATACGTACAGCTCTTATATAAGCAACCATAAAACCAAATCAATTTACAAATTAAATATAGGCACACCAATAAAATTCAGATTGACCTCATTAAGTTAATGTGACATGTAATACTATTTTGTTTAAGCAAAATCACCAATGCAGAGTTTATTGATAAAAATGTAACATCTTATTGACTTGATTCTTTCGATTTTGTGCACAATGGATGTGCATTTAAATCATTGTCATATCATTGCTGATAATTTAAAAAAACAAAAAAAGGAGCTCATTTAACCACAAATTTGTTTTTGGGTGAAATGAAGTGAAAGTCAACTCAGTCATGTCTGACTCTTTGCAACCCCATGGACTGTAGCCTGCCAGGCTCCTCTGTCCATGGAATTCTCCAAGCCAGAATACTGGAGTGGGTAGTTGTTCCCTTCTCCAGGGGATCATCCCAACCCAGGAATTGAACCCAGTTCTCCCGCCTTGCAGGCAGATTCTTTACTCTCTGATGGGTGAGTGACTCAATTTAAGGGTGCACCCCTTCCAAATAAAACATTGTAATTTTTTAAAAATCTTTTAAGCAAAAAATTACTTATTGCACATTTATTTCTTCCTGTTGAACCACAGCATGTTGGTATGAACAAAGAATACAAGTAAAACACTTAAAATATTGATACCATACACATGCTGTACTCACTGACATGCACAGATTCTTTCAAGCTTGACATTTCTATTCTCTGTCACACAATAGTGATGACAATTCTCCCAGCAGTTTCACTTTCTTGAACCAGTACAAAACTTTCATCTACAGATGAGGTGGAGATGTTATTTGTCCTTCATGTGGCAGGAATATGATCAGAAACAGACACAAACTGGGACACCAAAAATAGGAGGCCATATTCAGTCTTTAAGATAGTCATCTATAATTCAGAGTACATTTATATTACTTTTTAGAGGTTATCATAAACATGGAACAGATCATGGGAAAAACAGAGATTAGAAGCTGCTAAAATGCCTATATCGATCTTTGTAAAGTTGGTCCAGCAACTTCTCTTCTCTGCATGAGAATGTAGGGGGAAAAAAAAAAATAACAGCCTTGGCTGGTCTCCAGCATCTACTTTTCTATGGTTTTCTCCCCTCCCCTCAAACAAAACAGGAAAGGAGCTGACTATCAGGTATACATTGACATTCATTCACACAAATGTGCTGCTTCCATTTAAAACTTTTAATTTATCATTGTAGAAGCAAAGACTTTCCCTCTGTTAAAGGAAATTAAGATTCAGAAATCCCTGGACTAATGGCAGATACTGGATCTGATATATAGAGAAGATATATAAGAATGATTTCTCCTTAGAATTTATGCTTAAGAAGGAACTCCAACATAACCCTAACCTAATCTGAGATCTAACTTACATGCGCAGGCTCAGCTAGTCTGACCTAGAGAAAGCTGTCCCCCCTGTTTTAGCCTGCCTAAGACACTGCAAGTCCCTTCTCCACAGAGCTCTCCTCCTCCCTGGCCCTGTGCCACAGCTGGCTCTGGCCTGGGATGCTCTTCCTTTCTGCCTTTCCACTTTCTGGTGCCTACCAGTCTTCTTCCCATCCCACCATCCTGCCACCCTAGGAGGGAGAAATTGCTCCAGGTCCCCTCTGTTGTGGGGCAGGGGCGGTGAGCTGGCATGGAAAAGCTTGGTGGCATGGTGAGCTTCTCTTCATCTCAAGAGAAGCTCTGGCACTGAGTTGTAAGACGTGGCTCTTGCCTTTCATTGCTTGGGTGACAATACAGAGCCTAAGATGTTGGAGATTATAAAACACAGAACATGGTCTCTAGGTCCACAGAGATGCTTTTCAGCTATAAAAATAGTGGGCAACGCTAATCAACTTAATGGGAATATGTCTTAAGAGTTTTCTCTGAATAGTAAGCTCATCCATTCAATCAGATTTTCTCGTCTAAAGAACTCTCAATGGCTAATATTCCACTGAAGTGAGGCGTGGAAGGATTCTTAACTTTTCTTGAAGAGCAGAAAAGGAAGAAAGATGAATATGACCATAAACTAGGATTAAGAGCATGCAACTCAAATATTTTATACAAGACATGCTCCTAATTTCTACATAGTAACATATACTGGGGGTTTTTTTTCTGTCTTGTTTTTTTAAACTCTTCTTTTCATGCTTTCAACAAACATTCATTAAGCTTCATTTTTGTGATAGGCTCTTTGCTAAATGTTTCAGGATTCCAAGATACAAAAGACCTGCCCTCAAGAATAAAAAAGAAAAAAGTCCCTGCCCTCAAGGGACTTTTAGTCTGAAGGAGGAAACAATAAACTATAAAACAAGTAGACAAATAATTGCAATACATGATCACTTCTTAACTTGTTCAGGGCTCATGCAACCATCTATATTTCCTTTATTTTTTGTTTTCTACTATAATCTCCACAATGCAAGGTCCACCCTGGTTGAAGACTCTGCAGCCTTTGCCTAATGTCTTGCAAAGAAGGACATTCAGCACATGTGTTTTTGGTACTGAAGATACAGACTTTTATATAATGACAACTGATCCATCTATAGATTGCAAGCTCTTTGTGCAGGGGCTGTGTCTAATTGTCCATTTTGTAAAGCCTCTCATCCACTGGAAAAGTGCTTTTAAGTGCTAAGAAAATGTAGTAATACTCTCCTGCTGCCACCTGCTGCTTTATTTCCACTAAATTGGGCTCAGAATCGTAGAAAATGCAACTAAAAATCATTTACCATGCTCAACTATAAAATGAAATCCTGCTCTCCAACACATATGCAGGCACATGTCAATACACACCCACTCACCACCCAACACATATTTTTACTTTCTCTCATTGCCTCCATCTCTGCTGGCCCAAAACAACATTTATTTGCATTCTGTTTCTTTATACCCCCACCCATGAGAGGGGGAAATAAATCACACCTACAGGTTTTCTTGAGCACTGTGTTCAACTAAGACTAGAGAATGCAACCAAAGTGCCATGATCAGAAAAATGTTTTCTTCTGGATGACAAAAGCATGTTTCAGGTACAATTCAAGGCTCTGGGGAATCAGCGATGAACAAGAGAAATACATTTTCTGCCCTAAAGGAGGTTATATTCTACTGTGAAGGGTTCTGATAACTCCTAAACAAATAAATAATATCATACATGAGTAAGGGCTAGAAAAGTATGTTAAAAATAGCAGTGTGACTATGGTACTACTCCAGTTAGACTAGGGATGGCCCCTTAGAGGAGTCACGATTGCAAGAGGAGGTGATACTGGTAATGAAAATGAGGAAGACAGGCCAAGCTCTATGAGGAGAGCATTTCAGGCAGAAAGGTCTGAATCAATCCTGAGGACTTCCCCTGCTGGTACAGTAGATAAGAATCCACCTGCCAGTGTAGGGAACATGGGTTCAATCCCTGGTCCAGGAAGATTCCATATGCTGTGGGGCAACTAAGCCCCTGCACCACAGCTATTGAACCTGCACTCTAGAGCCCATGAGCGGTTAACTACTGAGCTCATGTGCTGCAACTACTGAAGCCTGTGTGTCTAGAGCCTGTGCTTCACAGCAAGAGAAGCCGCCACAATGAGCAGCCCATTTACTGCAATGAAGAGCCACTCCCACTTGTCACAACTAGAGAAACCCCGCTCACAGCAACAAAGACCAGTGCAACCAAAAATAAAAAGTAGTTAATAAAAAAGAACAGGTAGGTCCTGAGACGAGAACGACTTTGGAATCTTAGGGAAGAGGGAAGGCCAGGGTGGCCAGAGCAACATGAGGTGAGTGAGGAGCAATTAGATGAAAAGGAGGCTGGCAAGAGTGGCAGGGTGGGACTGGCAAGTGCCTGGTAGGCCATGGTAAGGCATTTGGATCTGACCGTATACATAAAGGCAAAACCACTAGAGGAACTTAAGCAAGAGGGTGATACAATCTGCTCTTCTCTTCTGAATGATCACTGTGGAGGATGGATTAGAAGGAAAAGAGTGGACACCAAAGACCAATTAAGAGGCCATGGCTGTCATCTAGGTGTCAAGGGGGTGATTTGCTGCAGCAGACAGTGAAGATGGGAGAAATGTCAACTTTGAGATTTACCTTGTAGGTAGAGATGAAAGGTTTATTGAAGAACTAGATGTGGGAATATGAGTGAAAGAAAGGAACGAAATAGGGCTCCCAGAACAACAATGTAGAGATGATAGCATGTGCTGAGGTGAGGAAGGCCGGGGTGGGGGAATGTATTTGGGAGTGGGAAATCAATAGCTCTATTTGGCCATGAGAGGCCTGAAATAGCTGTTAGATTTCCAAATGGAACAGACACTTAGATTCTAAGTTTGGATCTCGGAGAAGAAGCCCAGTTGGAGATCTAAGAGTCATCAGCATGTAGATGCTTCGTAAGATCATGTTTGTTGACCTTAGTCAGCTTCGTAGCTTCAGATAATATCTTTACCTAACACCCTCTATCCCAGAACAGCATTTTTCCATCAGCAAGCATAGCAAAGTAAATGACTGGATGGAATGTTAAAAATCTACCATTCTAAAGAAGAAGCAACTCCAGGCACTGGCATAAGATATCAGACTTCGCAAAAGCTCTGCCGCCAAACCCCTCATTTTATTAGTGAAGAGTTTGGTGTGCAGAGAGGTGAGAGACCAGTGATGTCACACAGCTGGTACATACATAGCAGAGTCAGAGCTTAGACCTACATGTGAGGACCCCCAGCACAGTGTCCCCTCAACACAACCTCCAGCAGCCAAAGTGGCCTGATGATATTAGAGTCAGCGGACTGCAAACAAGGTCAGGAGTATATCTATTCCATAAATAATTTTAAACTTAAAATTTCAATCCATATTTGAGGTTTTCATTCTTTATCATTCAAGAGTGAGAATTCCAGGTGCAGCATAGAACCAATAGGACCAAAAGTTTTAAAAACAATAATGTCTTCTGGGAACCAGGCTGTTCATCTCTATCTCTAAGACTCCTCTGAACCCCATTTATCTTGGTCATAAGTGAATATCAACAGGGTGTCTGACTCCCAGGAGCCCTGGGAGTCTGCATCAGCCCTTTGTGACTGTGGTGATGAAAGGTAAGGCACCACTCCGTGACCTGCAAAGCACCACTAGAGGGCTGCAGAGACTAGCAGTGACGGGCACAGACGGCCATCACCTAGTGGTCCAATCTCCCTTTAGGTGGAGGAAATTGGAGCCTCGGAAAGATTAAGTGGCACTCCCAAGGCCACCCAGGTGGTGAGTGGCAGAACCACAATCCCATCACAAGTCCTCTGATTCAAAATCCATGTAATGTAACAGCCAGTACCTGGATTTTAGAGCCAAGAATCCCCTGCGCCTTGTTTTGGGTATTTGATCAAATTTCCTAACTTGTCTGAACCTCTGTGTCCTCATGTTTTGTGGGTGACAGTGCTTCTGCCATGCTACGGATCATATTATGTCAGTAAGTCAGCAGAGGCGAGAGGTGTGGCATTTAGTCAACACTGGCCAGGCCCTCCCCTTATGGCTGGGGCCCTGGTTCCTCTCTGAACTAGCTCAGCTTCATGGAGCAGCTTTTAGTAATGAATCCAAATGATTCCATCTGGTGACAATACTCTGCCGCATGTTGATGTGTATAAAGGGCACTGAGTATCACTTAAAAACAAACAAAACTGTAGGAGGTGTATTTATCTTTAACAAGGAGCTGGGGTAAATAAAGCAGCTTCCTTGCCAACGTCCTAGGATTTGGATCCCCAGGTCCCTTCATCCAACCCCAATCAGTGAATGTTTGTAGAGTACTTCTAATGGGCAAAGGAGTGTGCCGAGGAGACAGATACACACACACACACACACACAAATCCTGCCCGCAACAATAAATACCTGAACCATTATGCTTCAGGTATTGCCTTTGTCACATTATTTATCTTATTCCATTTATTTCCACAATAGTCCTGAGACCTGAGAGTCAGGCATCATTGGATTGATTTTAGAAACTGAGGTTCAGAGAAGTTAAGTAACTTGTCAGAGTTCTCGCAAACAAGTGGGAAGGCTGGAATTTAAGCTCAGCTCCTCCTCTGCTTTCACTGTGTCCCCCTTTTCTTTAAGGTGCTTACAAGGTAAAAATACAAGAACATGGGAAGTGCCATGAAAAGAAGGCTACTGGGAGTTCCGAAGGAAACTTCTGAGGGGATCAGAAAGGAATTCCAGGGAAAGTGACTGGCGGGGAGGGGGGAAAAGAAAGAAGGAATTCCTACGTCTATGTGCAGGAAATCTGATGTATTGAATCATGGTGAATTTTGTATATAAAAGAAAGAAAAAGACAAAGACACATACACATACACTCTAAGGCTGATTGAATTCTAGAAAAGAATACTTCCTGGAAGGAAGTAGGATCAAAAGCTGAAGTGAAAAATCTTAAGTTGGAATTGTAACACCAGTGCGCTTCACTACCAACTCATTGAGGAAATTAATTTCATGTTGGACTGTTCTATTAAAAAAACCCTGACGGAAGTGTCTCCACAAGGTAAACAATGGGAAAGACTCCAGGAACTTCCTAAAGCATTTAACACAGCCGAAGGCTGGCCTGACTTAATTGACCAGAGCAGATCGGAGGCCAGGGAATCCCAGCTCACTTCCGCCCCCGGCCCCTCTATCCCCCACCTGGCCAGCCGTCATGTAAAGATGCTAGCCCCGGTGGCCAAGTGCAGCAGCTGCAAGGCTCCCCCCACCCCGGGCTCCAGGGGTGCTGCCCACCGGCACGTTAGTCATTGTGGGCATCTTCTGAGCATGACCGTCCAGATGCTCTCGCAGAGCAGTTCCAGAAATAGCCAGGCACCTGAGTGCAACCCGACACAGGAAGCACCCTTCCATCCGGTATAAAGCACCCTCCTCCACAGGGGCAGGGAGAGGAAGTCAGAATGCGAATCATTCATTCATCCACCAGAACTGAGCCTCCAGCTATGAGCCAAATGTAGATCTCAACCTTGGCTGACACATTAGAATCACCTGGGAACTTTTAAAAATACCAGTGCCGGGGCTCCACCCGAAACCAATTAAGTAAGAATATCTGGGAGTGGAGCCCAGGCCTTGGTATTCTTTAAAAGCTCTCTGGATAATTCTTCTGTGGTTGCGAATCACTGTATGAGATATTATACATACAAAAGAAGAGAGAAAGAGAATCACCAACCAGACCTCACAGAGCTCACGGTGTCACAGAGCCCTACAGTTTACAATGTGCTATTTTTCCCCCCCAGCAGGTAACACTGATGGACCTTCACAACCAGCCTGGAAGAGTATTGTTTCTTACCCATTTTATAGATAAGACAGCTGAGGCTCAGAGGTAATATCTGGTTGCCCAATGTCACACAGCAGGAAAACAGCAGGGCAGGCATACGAACCAGGTTTTCTGATTCAGGACTCCTACTCCCTATCACTGAGCAACATACAGAGGACTTGAACTTGGGAAGGGGTCCAGGGCACATCATAAGTGCACCACGGCCGGGGTCAAGAGCTGAAAGAACAGGGGAGTCCTAGATGGACCTAGATGTCCACCAACCAGCTGATGTCCAGCAGTGTTCCTAAAACTATGCCTACGTTGATCAACTCTTTGTTTATGTAACTATTTTCATTAAGGATTCTTCTAGGCAACAGAGCCTTGTGGCCAGAATAGTAAGTAAGCACTTAAAAGATTACCTTGCCAGGTTCAACAATTGGCCTTGGGATATGTATGCTAACAACTCCTAAGAAGAATACAACTTATTGCACAAATTCTTGGGCTGTGAACAGTAGTTAGTACTAACAGGTTGGCTGACTTGCTGGCCATTAAGGAACAGTCAATAGGTGTTTGAGGGGCAGCCTGTGTTAATAGAAAGAGGAAGACAGGTGCAGCTTGTGGCTAAACAGTGGGCCAAATGCAAAGGCTTTGAAATACAATTCCCTCTCCTTGTGGCTGTTTAGCCTTATGAAACCTTTGCCTCTTTAGGCTACACACAGCTTCGCCTACCCGGCAGTGGGCTATGACATTCCCAAGGTGGGCTCGGAGATGTTGAGTCTAGTTTCCCAAGTGCCAGTCCTCTGGGGACCAGGAATTACTCTTCATAACAGATTTACCAGCCCTGTGCTTCTCTCTTTAGCAACTTTGGCCTGGACTCATCTCTCTCTGTTCTTCTAAGCACTCTTCTTTCTCATTCCTAGTGTCTGTCTCCTATAAAAATGCAACCCTCTCATTTTGCAAATGAGGAGACTGAGGTCCAAAGAGAGACTTAGCCAAAACCTAGTAGAGGGTGGGAGATCTAGGACCAGCCCAGCCTCCTGGTCCAACCCAGTTGCTCTGTAAGGACAGAACAACCAGGACTACAGAGCATTGCTGTAGATCCCATTCCAATGGCTAATTCTAGGAACACACAGTTACCAGACTCATTTTTAAAATATAGCTTTATACCAGACTCATTTTAGTGGCTCTCAGGCATGGGTCCAGCCTTTGGCAAAATCATGATATAAATAAAGCTAGTCTTATAAACTCTCACCTCTTTCATGTCAAGAAGGAATTAAATACACTGAGATATGTGACTAAAATGCATTGTTAATACCTCAGTATATGCAAAACATGAATCCATATTTTAAAAAAGTACCCATGAGGACATGAATCCAAAAAGAAGGTCTCTGCCAATAGCACTTTTGGTCTGTGATAGCTGAAGTTAGCTGACCTCAACTTCTTCAATAACAGTAGTAATAATGCTAAGCAATATCATCACCATCATCAGTGACCTACCATTTACTGAGTATCCAGTACATTCCAGGGCTTCCCTGATGGCTCAGATGGTAAAGAATCCGCCTGCAAGGCAGGAGACATGGATTTGATCCTGGGTCGGGAAGATCCCCTGGAGAAGGGAATGGCAACCACTCCAGTATTCTTTCCTGGAGAATCCCATGGACGGAGGAGCCTGATGGGCTCCAGTCCATAGGGTCTCAAAGAGTCAGACACAACTGAGCAGCTAAGCACACATACACATGCAGCACATTCCAGGTGGCGTGAAGCATATGTATCATTCAATGCACATGGGAAGCAGGTCTTATTTTCTCCATAAGTAGATAAGAAAACTCAAACCCAAGGTGGGTAATAACCACACAAGTTCATAAAGTACCTGAGCCAAGACACCGCCATTATACCATACACATAAACCTCCTGGACTGAGACCTTATGTAAACCAATATCCAGAAATTGTGGTCTCAGCAGGGATTGCATAGTTCCAAGGATGCACAGGAGAGAGACGCACCTGCCCGCAAGGGGTGAGCATCTCACAATTTCCTTCAAACTGCCCCCGACCCCCATCCCACTCCACTCGCGCTGGACCATTCATCTCCTCGTTAGTCATAGACCCTGGAGGCTGTGAGGGAAACAGGCAGTTTGAGCGCAGCCTGGCCCAACCCTGGAATGGAGCCTGCTGCTTGTGACATTCATCAACTGGTTAATTTCAGAAAGGCATCCATTTGCACCAGCTGCTTAAAAAGCTCGGCCCTCAGGAGACGCTCAGCCAATCACAAGGTAAAGGCAGGGAGTTTTTTCTGGTAACCATATTCAACTGGGTGTCTGCCTGCTGCTTGTTTGGTTGTATAAATTCAGCAAAGCTCAGGAGAGTAGGGAGTAGAGTTAAAATGAATGATCTTATTTCTTTTAAATTATTAGTCTTATATTTATGGCTCACATTTGTCCTTAATGTATTTGTGCCCTATTAACCTATTATGATGGTGATGGCCATGATGAAAATTACTGCAGTTGCTCTCTACGTGGTGAGAGATGCTCAGCTCTTTCTGACAGGCTCTCTCCACGTAGCTGCATCTCGTCTGAATCATAGGAAGGGGAGAGGGAAAGTCACCACGAGTCCAAGAACTGCGCTCAAACTCTGTCAGTACAGGTTCAAGCCTCAAGTAAGAAATTCCTTTTAGAAATGACTGATAAACCAGAATGCAAACACATTCACATAGAAGAGGAGAGATCCTTCTCCGATCCCTAGAATTCACTGTCGAGTCCCATAAGGGAACAAACACTTTGTGACCACAGATTTAGAATCAAGGGCATGGGACTTCCCTGGTGGTTCAGTGGTTAAGAATTCAACTGCCAGTGCAGGGGACACAGGTTCGATCCCTGGGCCAGGAAGATTCCATATGCCTTGGGGCAACTAAACCCAAGAGCACCAGCTACTGAAGCCCACACGCCCTACAGCCAGTGCTCCACCACAAGAGAAGCCACCCCAATGAGAAGCCCACGCACCACAACCAAAAAGTAGTCCCTGCTCTCTGCAACTAGAGAAAGTTCATGCACAGCAACCAAAAGCCAGCACAGCCAAAAATAAGTAATAGAATTTAAAAATAAATAAAATTAGAATAAAGGGCATGGAATGGTCTCAAGAAACCATTCTACCTGCCTGGGGTGGGTGTGGGGACCGTGGCAGGCCAGCCTCCCTTCTACAGCTAATACTTATCAAGGCCTCTCAATATGCCAGGCACTGGACAGAAATGATCTCAGTCTTTGCAGGAGTCCTAGGAGAAGGCTACCAGTTATCACCTCATTTTTGGTGGTAAAACAGAAGATTAGAGATCTAGGTTAGTGAACTCATCTACACCCAGGTGTGTCCAACTACAAAGCTGACTGCTCTCAACCACCTGCTCTGTCCTGTTTCTCTAGGATTAGGGCTACTTAAAAGGCTGACATTATCTGTCCCTTCTTCCCTTGATAGCATTGGAGACTTCTGATTGATTTTTGCTTCCATTTTCCTTTTTATGGTCTCTGTGTAAGCCACCTATCTGGATGCATTTAACAGTTTATATCTTTGTTTTAAACTCTACGGTGACTTAGAAAATGAATTAAAAGTCAAGCCAGAAAAATGTATATTATATATTAGAAAGAAGTTGGTGAACCATAGTAGAAAGTTGGGGAGGAAATAATACAAACATGTAGATATTGTGTTCTTTTATTCAACAACAGATCTGTGCTGAACACCTACTGCATGCTTGTGCATGTGTGTGCACGTGCACTGAGTAATGTCCAACTCTTGTGACCCCATGGACTGTAGCACACCAGGCTCCTCTGTCCATGCGATTTCTCAGGCAAGAATACTGGAGTGGGTTGCCATTTCCTACTCCAGAGAATCTTCCTGATCCAGGGCTTGAAAGTGAAAGTGAAAATCACTCAGTCATGTCCGACTCTTTGTGACTCCATGGACTATACAGTGCATGGAATTCTCTCTGCCAGAATACTGGAGTGGATAGCTTTTCCTTTCTGCAGGGGATCTTCACAACCCAGGAAGATCCAGGACTTAGAGCTGGCAATAAAAAGATGAACAGGTCTAGGCTATGCCCTCAAGCTTCCAACAGTGTCTTAGGAATGGGAGTGGGAAATGGTAACGATCCAAAGTTCAGGGTATCTGGAAGCCAAGGAAAATGCATGACCTGACCATGCCAAAGTCTCTGGGTAGAGAAGAGGGCTGATAAGCCTTCATAGTGCTTTCCAAATTATACAAATAACTTCTATTAATTCACTAGTAGCATCATAAGATCAACTGAAGTTCATTTTTTCAGTTCCTGTTCAAAAACATCTTAATATGACAAATATTTAGAAATACTGACTTATAAAGAAATATGAAGTAGAATTAAAAATAACAATAATAAACCAACATTTATTAATTCAGGCACCAGTCTAAGCTCTTTACATATAGTAACTCCTTTAGTTCTCACTAGAACAGTAAGAGATAAGTAGTAATACTATTTCCATTTTACAGACTAAAAAATTGAGTCATAGAATGATACAGACGGCCAAGTAACACTTATTGTCTCCAATGTACCTGATACTAAGGTTAAAGCAAGGAGTAGAGAGAAATGAAAAAGTTTTAATTAGAATAAAACTTGGGTCTTTATGGGTAAGTGAACGAGTCAATAGATACTTTCTGAGGGCCTTTCAATGTCACACCCTGAAAATCCTTCTTCACTTTGTTTCGTATGTTGTAAAGTAAGGAAAAGCAAGAGATGAGAAAAGGAGGAAAGTAGACTAAGGCCACCAGGGCTTTTTGGAAGATGCCACTGGAAGTCCAGCAGTTAATACCAAAGAACCTGCACTCAGGAGGTAAACATGAAACATCTGAGGAACAATGTAAGTATATGAAGGAAGGAAGTTGTAGAGGAAAAATAAAAAGCTCATTCAGAGATGGAAAAATATTGACCAGAAAAGAAAGTAAAAGCAAGTTCATGAATGGCCAGTGGGAGTGACGGGGAGGAAGTGTGACAACAGACACCCATACACAGACCTCATGGTAGGCTCATCAGGAGTGCCAAATCTAACATTAGACTACCTCAAGTTCAAACAGTGGCCGGCTCTGCCACTCTGAAGTGTGACTTTGGGCCAGTACCCCAACCTCTCTGTGCCTGGTTTCTCTTGGCTATTATTTGTGGATAATATTAGTACCTTCCTTATAGAGCTGCTGAAAGATAAAATGAGATAGTACACACACATGAGCCCTGGCACATGGTCCGGTGCTCTATGAATTTAGCCATTGTTATTAATCCTAAACTGGTGTGAACAAAACAAGACAAGTAGCATTCCAGCCTTTTCATTACATACAGCCTGATTATTCCTCGACAGAAGTTGTGGCAGGGACAAGAGGATGATGTAAAATAGCCAGTTAGTAAGATCCTTGACAAACATCAAAGGAACTGAGACAAGCCATCAAGGAGAAAAAAGGTCACATGAGTGAAAAAAGCATGAGGCATAAGGAGGGTCCTTAAAACGGGCCAGCAAATGTACCTCTCCAGCTCTTCTGAGGATGGATCTGGAGAAAACGAGCTTGCTTCATATAGGAGGGAAGAATCTCCTGATGAGGGATGAGGTATTGAGTTCTAAGGGAGAAGGAGTGGTTCCTGTTTCCTACTTTTCAGAGCTTTAAATTGTAAAGAGATAGATACTTCTTATCCTGCTGAAGTGCAGGCTCAACCAAGGCCCAGGGGTAACTAGAAGAAAATGCAATCCAAGTCTCAGGCCTAACAACCTAGCATATGACCCATTCTCCTGGGGTGTGTGAATGTGTTAGTCACTCAGTCATGTCCAACCCTTTGCGACACCATGAACTGTAGCCTGCCAGGCTCCTCTGTCCATGGAATTCTCCAGACAAGAATACTGGAGTGGGTTGCCATTCCATTCTCCAGGGGATCTTCCTGACCCAGGGATCGAACCCATTTCTCCTGCATTGGAAGCAGATTCTATACCTTCTGAGCCACCAGGGAAGTCCATTCTCCTGGTCATTTGGTTCTATTTTTTCACCTTCAACCACTAACGAGCTGAGCACCTACTGTTTGCTACACCCACTGGAAGGTCCCACACTTCATTAATATTCTAGGCCTCTCCTCCCTGCCACGCCTTTCTGAAGCACCACAATTGTGCACGTGTGCGTGCAGTTCCCATTCAACCTCAGTACTCTGGCATTCTCCAGGAGCCTCTTTCTGACGCACACACTCAAGTCAGGCATAACAACGAGTGTCACTGGTGCGTGCGCCTGAGGACAGGTTGGAGGAGACACTTGACGCTGGTTCAGACACTGAGCGCCTCCTCAGGCTCCAGGTCTTCACACACGCACCTAGCAACCAGGGCCCCAGAAATCATAAGCGCGATGCACTGACTTCTCTTGATTTCTAGGGTGCTGAGTAATGGAAATAAACGAAAGAGAAAAACCATATAAATAGACCACTCTAACAAGTGATCACCTTCACACATAGAAACCACAATAGCAAAGCAGAACAACAGGGAAACACAGCACGCTAATGAGACCGGAGGCTGTTTTAGTTTCTGGGCTCTGCTCTCTCGTGTTTTGAAACTCAGTTGCAGGAATGTCCCGGGGGAGAAAATCCCACCAGGACGGACTATTATCAAGCTGTCGTGGAGGAGGTGGGGAAAGATTGCCAAAGAGAATCTGATTCGCAAACTGCTCTCAGAGGGAGCCAATGCTGGGTCTGATCAGAGCTTTTTCTCTTAATGCTGCCTGCTTTTTTAAGAAATAAATGCCCAGGGTTACATTGCATCCTTGCAAACTCCCAGTCAAGGCTAGCGGTAGGGCTGCGTTAGAGGAGTGAAACTTGACCCCACCACCTGCTAGCAAGCTGGAAAGCTGGCTGGAAAGCTGGCTGGAGGGCTGGAGGGAAGGAAGGCCACCTTCAAGAATCTTTGTGGAGGGCTTTGCTTCCTCCTCTTCCTCCTCTTCCCATCCTCCCACGGAATGGCTTATTTCTCTGGTAGAATTCTGATACTCAGAGCCAAGGTTCTCCATGCATAAAGCAGGGATGATAACATTTGTTCTCCACTTTTCCAGGGTCTTACAAAGCTTCCTATTCTAATATTTATAAAGCATTTGAACTTCTTCAGCAAAAGGTGACCATCTGTAATCACCTTGAACTGTCGTTGGCAAATGATATTTATTGAGCATTGACTTTGGGTCAGACCATGTGCTGGATATTATGTATGTATTATCTCATTCAGGCCTCACAACAGGCTGTCAAAGAAGGTGTTGCTAACCCTGGCTTTCTGGCAAAGAAAAGGAAGCCCAGAAAAATTAAATAAACTTGTCTAAATGTATACAGATAAAAAGAGGTAAGTTTGAGTCTGAAGTTTCCCCAATATGTGGCTCAGCCTTTCCTGTATGCTGTGGACTGTGTCTCCCTGGATTTTCTGTTCATTTACCCAGTGACTACCCACTATGTGCTGGGTGTTCTTCATTCCTTTTTTTAAGATATAATATCTCTATGTCTGTTTTTCTGTGTCTTTTTTGTCTCTTAGTTTCCCTCTGTTATTCCTCTGCCATACTCCCCCCAGCCAAGTGGAGAACAGCACTCTCATCCTACAGCCTAATCATGGACCAGTAGTTCTGAACCCTGCCATTCTGCAGCCCCATTCTTATCACACAATTCCAGGAAACCTCAGTACCTGTCCCCTGATGACTGACAGGGGGCCAGTTCAACTACGTGAAACTGGCAGTTTGGAACTCTACCTCTGCTAGGTGACCCTTCCTTGGCAAGGTCTGAAGAAGTCCATCCATTCATGAAATACTATAGTACATTTGACAGTAAATCACGTATTGCTTTGTGACAGCTCTTCTACTGTTGCCTTTAACAACTGGTTTAGCACTTACATCTTTTACATATTTCTATCTTGTTCCTGGAAACAGGAACCATGTCTTATGTCTGTTTCATCAACAGTTCCCACCTGCTTAACACATGATTTGTTGTTGTTTAGTCACGAAGTCGTGTCCAACTGTTTGTGATCCCATGGACTATAGCCCGCCAGGCTTCTCTGTCCACAGGATTTCCCTGGCAAGAATACTGAAGTGGGTTGTCATTTCCCTTTCCAGGGGATCTTCCCCACCCAGGGACTGAATCTGTGTCTCCTGCATTGGCAGGCAGATTCTTTACCATTGAGTCACCAGGGAAGCCAATCCAACTCTTAGGCATTCAATAAATGTTTGTTGATTTTATATCCCCTTCTTCGGAATGGGTCTGCCTAATTAGCCCTCTTGACACATTCTGTCCCTTGCTGGATACTTCCCATCACTCTCTCTCCCATCCTTTCTTGCTTTTTCATTCCTTCCCTTCCTCAGTTAACTCAGTGTAAGTCATGGAGTCATGTTTATCTACTAAATCACCTTCTTTGAGTCATACAAGTGGAAAGAAAACCAAATTTGGAGTCTTATGATATAAGCTTTGGTCACTACATGACAACAGAATTTGCTGGCTGCATCACCTTGGCTAAGCCACCAGACCCTTCTGAGTATCATTTTCCACCCAATCATTGTTCTCCAGGACTTTCCCCTCCCATACCATGCCACAGAAACATATTGCAAAGGTCATCAATGTCTTACCTACAGTTAAATTCAGTAGACCTTTTTCAGCCTTTTAATTTTGACCTCTTATCACATTTGTCCTTATTGACCAGTTTTTCTTAAACACTGTCCCTTCAACTTTTATGATATTGTTTCATCTGATACTTTTCTGACTTCTATAGCTGCTGCTTCCTCTTATTGCTATCATTTTTGTTTCTCATTAAAATAATTAAAATAATTGCTAGCATTAGTTGATGCTTACTATGTGCCAAGATTATGCTAAACTTCCTAGATGCTATTCAATAAGATAGGTACTATTATTAGTACCTATAAGAGACATAAGAGAAATAAGTTTGACCCCTGGGTCAGGAAGATGCCCTGGAGGAGGGCATGGCAACCCACTCCAGTATTCTTGCCTGGAGAATCCCACGGACAGAGGAACCTGGTGAGCTACAGCCCATAGGGTCCACAAACAGTTGAACACGACTGAAGAGACTTAGTACGCATGCACACAAAGAGGAAAAGACCAAGGTTTAGAGCAGTAACATAACTTGCCCAGGGACATGTGGCCAGAGTTGTCTGTTTCCAAACCATATTCTCTCAACAGACACAACATGCTTCACTCTCCTTTATAGGCTGTCTTCCTCTACGCTTCCCTTGACTTTTAGAATGCCATGGAGCTCTATCCTGGGCCTGCTTCTCCTCGGTCATCTCTCCCTGGATAATTTCACCCACTTTTTTGTCTTTAATAACCATCCATGTAGAAATATTACTATCCTCTGTCCTCAGTCCATGCTCCTCTCCTGAGCTCCAGGTCTTTTTCTCCAACTGCCCAAGGCACAGGAGCATATGATGTCTCACACAGGACTTGTTATCTTTCCCTCAAAACCTGGTCTTCCTCCCAGACTTCCTATCTCAGTAAAATCACACCATTATCCAACATTTGCCCAAGGCAGAAAACTCAGTGTCATCCTTTTCACCTCTCATTTACCCTCCCTAACATGGCTTCAAAGGCCCTTTAAGACTTGGTTCCTGCCTCTCTTTCCAGCTCCATTTCTTCTCATTCATTCCCTGACAGTCTTCACCTAACTGTGATCACTCTTTGCAGTTCCTAGAATGAGCCAACTCACTTCCCTTTTCTGTCTTTCCTGTCTCCAGTTTTTTTTTCAATTTTACCTATAACTGTAATATTTTTCATCCCTTGCCTCTCTCCTAGCTCAGCCTTGCTTACCTACCAGTCAGTTCTCATCTTAAATGTCACGTCTTTTGAGAATACTTCCCTAGAACAGATTAAACCTTCCTGCTGACACTCTTATTTTCCTCAAACATAATCTATCGCACTTCATTGCAATTTTACTTTTCAATTGTTGATGTAGTCTTGTCTGTTGTAGTATCTTGAATATCTAGCATAGCACCTTGTTTATAAAAGGCTCTCAGAGTATATTGAATGAATGAACTGCAAAATAGAGTTAATTATAACTACTTCTCAGTTATATTGGGTAATTGTGGAAATTGCATGAGATAGTATTTGTTATTACACTTTGTAAGCTGTGAAATTGTAGAACAAACCCCCACAACAATAAAAAAAAATTATGCATGGTTGATCTCCCATACTTTTCTAGATTTTTCATCATCTTTCTGGACCCACTATCTCGACAGTTGAGAGATCATGATGCATCAAACTCACGTCAGCTGAGACTTGCCCTGTGCTTTCTCACTTGGGGGCTCCTTTCTGATCTAGAAACTGCTCAGGTTGTCTTCCATAGCATCTCTGTCAGTGCCGTCCCCAGCTTGGCTCAATCAGCAGCTATCCCAAAGCTTTGTACTCACCCCTGCAATATCTACAGCTTCATGCTGGTTCAGTCCAATTTGGTTATTTTGGCTGATTCTCCCCACCCTTAGGACTCTTAGAAATTGCCTTTGCACTAAGGATTAGCATCTCTGTTCCTGACCAGGCTAACAAGCCCTTTCACTCACTCCAGAAACTGCAGGAGAGGGTTATAACCCAAGGTTATCCTGGCCATTGGAGAAGTTAATCTGGAGAGGAATAGAATGCTGAAAGAGTTTTTAAAGCAAAATCTCAATCCAGAGGTTACAGGGGAGAGAGATTAGAGATGATATGAGAAAAGAAAGAAAGAGAGAAACAAGGAGTACGTGTGAGGGTAGAAGAGTTGTTGGGTAAACAGGGTAGTGAATCCATCCTCCCAGGTCATACTCTGTTCCCTTGAGAACGGTACATCTCACTGAAGCAAGGTTGTGTCTCTGGCTAGCTCTGAACAGAGGTGGAGGTCCCAGTCTCATCTGGTGCTACCCAACATAGGACGTATTGATACATTTGATCTCTTGTGATTTAATTTGGAAACAGAGTTAGGTATTCAGAACCATTCCTGAGCTTAGAGGCCAAAAATCAGAGATAATATCAAGTGATCTTTTTAAAAAAAATCACCACCAGGGTTATGCTGTGGGAAAGTCAACCACTGTATCAGTTGGCAGTGTCAAATTATAAAAACAATCATGGCAGCAAAAACCTTATAACCTCATTCACATAAGAGGTTATAGAAGTAAGTGCCTTCTTCTCCACTTCGACACCCGCCTCCTTAGATTAACACCCTTTGTGATTTCTTGAAAACTATGCTGTATGTTCACTAACCTGATTTTACCTGTATAAACGTGTGAGGGGAGAGCAGTTAATGTGATCTCCCTGGAACATCCAGACCAGGAATGGACAAACTTTTACTACCATAGATGATAGTTTATCTGGAAACCTAAACACTGGAAATCTCTCAACACTGTACATATGCTAAGTGTCTTAAGTGTTATATTCATTTGAAATGAACATATCTAAACTCCACACACAGAACTGCTTGGATGCTCCAGGTGAGCACTTCTCTCCTATATCCACATGAATGCAGGCACCTTTCTTCAGTCCTGTGTCTTTCTCTTCTCCCCTCTCCCCCTCCCCAGCTTCCCTGTGTAGAGCCTCTTCCTGCCTCCACCCTGGGCCCAGAAGCAGCATTGCTTGTAGAACAGAGTGCTAAGCTTACCTGCACCTTTCTCTGTTTTCACCCTGCAATTTGGGGAAGTGACAGAACTGTCATAATGTGTATGTTTAAGTCTCTGAGTTTTAAATTCAACAGAGGGGGAAAAAAGATGAAGATGAGAAGGGTAATAGACACATTTTATAATTTTTCAAGATATTAGTCCCATGACCTCATTTTTTTCACCCCCACCTCCAAAAATTCCTGCATAACAACTAGATAGAATGATAAGCAGTGACACTTTGGAAGGCAGCCAGTCTAACAGTATTAGAGAGACAATATAATTTTAGAACTGGAGGGGGCCTCAGACCTGATTTAATCCAATGCTCTCATGTTAAGATAAGGACAGTGAGGTGCAGGGAGGTGTTGTGACTTGCTCAAGGTCACATAGGGAGTTTGGTCTATTACCAGCCCTGTGGACAGTCAAGGCCAGGCTATCTAGACTTGGGTGGGACTCAAGTAGCAACAGCAGGGTCTGTGCAGAGGATTGGAGGCAATGATGAAGTGAGGGGCAGGGGCTGGAAGAAAAGAAGCCAGGAGAGGTTGCAGAGGAAGAGGCTGTAGCCACACAATTTCAATCCGAATGGTCAAGCCTGAGACATCTGGGCGTGAGAGGTACCAGATGGGCCTGGGATGGGCAGCAATCAGGCACTGGGAAATTCACTGGGAGTCAAGGCAACCGGAAGAAGCTGAGTCAAAGAGACTGATTTGCAAACAGCACAGGACTCTGCATACAGAAGCTGCAGCTGCAACTCAAGGACAGCATTTAGATTTACAGAGTGTGGACAGGACTTTTGGTCAGCATCAGTCACCTCAGCCAGGCCTTTGAATCACAGCCAAATCTAGATGAGTTGTATTATTGACCATACTAATGGGAGGATGCATGGTGGCTGTGACTGCCTGCACGGCAATCAACCTTTAAGATGGCTAGAAATTTTGATCTGGCCAGCCCTTGGCCTGGAGTATAGTGTCCCAGAGACACAGTGATCACCATGAACAGAAGCTGCTTCAACAAAGACAAAGGCCATGATGCACAGCTCTGTGATGGAGGAGTCCACTTTGTCATGGGTCAGAGCCCAGGTTAAACACCGACCTTAGTTGGAGAGGGGGAGGGAGGGATGAGGAGAGTGATGACCTGGAGAATGAAGAGAACTGAACGGACTGTTTTCATCTCATGGATGCAGAAGCTATCAGTGGGGCAGGAGCAAGACATTGGTGGTACGGATACTAAGGTGGTAAACCCTAAATCCTTTTACTGACGGTATATTCAGAAGATTTTGTCACAGATCCTGAGAAAGTCACTTAACTTTGCTATGCATCAGGCTAAATCAACACAATGCAGAAACATCTGGATGAAAATGAAATGCCTCTGTCAGTAGTCTGGGTGTTTTGTCGACCTGACATCAAACAGCTGGATCCTTATAAACATTTGGATGACGCAATGAATTTTTCATTTTTCATTCAGATCACAAAATCATAGACTCTCTGGCTTGGCAGGAACTTAAAGGTCATCTAATCCCTGATATTTGGCATAGCCTCAAATGACCTGTTTTGTGTTATTGTGCACATTAAATGCTTAAGATATGGGGATGTGTTATGTCTAATTATACATATTGTATCTTATTTAGACACATGTTTATTTTAACATTTTGTTCTCCTTGGCTGTTTAATTGAATTGTAAATGAATTGTTTATAGGATAGACTAAATTATTATACGTATGAAAATACAATGAAATTCTGTAATTAGCCCAGACTTAAGTTTGGCGGGGGGGGGGGAAGCTGCAGGTGCATAAATGTGGGTGAACCTTGGTACTTGATCAGCACAGAGCCAGGAGACTGCCTGGGTTACCTTCGCCCCTAAAGCTCCTTGCTTAGTTTCAGAAGGAGAGCACTTCCCAGAGAAGTCTGCTTCACCTCTGCTTCACTTCCTTACTTATGCCTGCCACTTTAGGAGCTCCAACCAGGTGTCTGTTCCTAGACTGAGACTGAAAGGAAAGTAAGGGCAGAGGACTGTGAAATTCATTAACTCCAGAGATCTGTTTCAGCATCTGAATCTTTCTCATCCAGATGGCGAAGGCTTCATCCCACCCCAGCCCCCACTCCATATTCAGAGAATTCCTTTAAAAACATCCCCCCCAAAAATAAATAAATAAATAAAAACATTCCCCCAAATACAGCTTCGCAGAAGAGACAATCTAAGGAAGCTTCCTCTCCCACAGTTTCAGCTTCTGGTCTAATGTATGCATTTAATGTCCCTGACAGTCTGCATGGAACTTTTCTTTTTTTCTTTTTTTTACAAGTGGCTCTTGGAGCCATTGTCTCATTTATACAGCTAGGCTCCATAGAAATAGGTATGGCCAAATTAACACACAGGAGAAAATGGAAAGCATTTTCCAAAACTAAAAATGTGTGCACTGACTTAAAATGATAGTCTGGGGAGAAGAACTAAGTTAGAATGTCCAGGAAAAGGAAGAAAGGGTGAAATGAGATGGTGAGTCAATGAGGCAGGGAGATCTAGGAAGACTGTTCTGGATGGCAGGAGATGTAGATAAGGAGGTTCTTATATTTGCAGTGATGAAAGCTTATAATAGGATGGAGGGGAGTCAGTAGTAAATCAATCAGTCAGCCAGCCAGCAGCCTTTGCTAGGTACCCACTGTGCACAGAGCATTCTCGGTACTAATAACTGCAGGGAGTTAGCCAGACTGTAAAAGACCTTCTAAGATGAGCTTGAAAACTAGTGGAAGAGATCACTGCAGAAAAACAACAGCTCTGTGAATGTAAGCAAGAGCGGAGAACATATTGAATAATGAAGATAGCTATAACTCAAGCAGGCATTAATACAACCACATGCACAAAAAATAACTCAAGCAATCTAGATAGTGTAGATTTTATATATATGTATGTCAGAGTTAATGTCTATTGAGTGTTTGCTATGTGGCAGATAGAGTATTAACCATTTTATACACATTAGATCTTGAATCTGCCTGCAAAGCAGGAGACCCAGGTTTGATTCCTGGGTTGGGAAGATACCCTGGAGAAGGAAATGGCAACCCACTCCAGTGTTCTCGCATGAAGAATCTCATGGACAGAGGAGCCTGGCAGGCTACAGTCTGTGGGGTCACAAATGACTTAGTGACTAAACCACCATCAGGAGAAATATGAACGAGCCTGTGAAATCTAAACATCAAGTAATATGTCCATTCATTTGGCGTGAAATGAAGTAAATGAAAGGTATGGACCTGAGGTATAAAAACTTCACCATTCAAGGATTTGACATAACTAGTCATGACTATTCATGAGCAGCCCTTAAAGTGGAGGACATGGATTGATTTGTAATTTACTCAGACACCAGAATGACTTATGCTGGGCAATGATTCTTTTAGCTTTTGAGAGAAAATTGTTTACTGCCCACTGTCTACATCTCAGTATAACTTGGTTGTTCTAACATGTTTCATTGAGTTTGTCATCATTCTTTTGGAACAATGCTTAACTGCATTTTATGGGGGATAGTATCAACTATTATTTTAACTGAGAGCTTGAAGACTTGCAAGGATCTTAAGAAGTATACTTCACAAAGGCAAAACAGTTTCTGATTTTGAAGAGATGAGGAAATACCCCACTGATATAGGTAAATTCTCCAATGTCTTTTCATAATATTATCTAGTTTTAGGTTAGGATAGTGGTGGAGACAGAAGGGCATGTATCTACAGTTATTTTAGAGATGCTGCTTCAACAGCCCTGCCCTTCTTCAGTCTCCTGGGGAGTAACATCACAGGATTATTCAGAGTTTGGAATGGAGAATTATAAAATGTATCTTGAATGGGTCAATTTTTCTTTCAAAGGACAACTAGCTTCATCCTCCCATTCCCGGCTGTGCTGAGGGAAGCAGCCCTGGCTGGGCCTTGAATGAGGGTGGCCATGTTCCCTAACACTAGAACCTTCTCTCTGCCCTTGGATCAAATGCATAGTTGACTCCTGATATAAAGGCAGGCGATCTGAATTTTGTCAAGTAACCCCAATAGTACACAAAGTTTTGCAGCAACAAGAGTGATGATCCAATAGGGCAATAAAGTTCTTTCAGGAATTTGGACTGAGAAACTCACAAAAAATATCTGTACTATGAGATGCAGCAGATGAACACGGAATGAACACAGAAGAACGGCTGGAGAGAACAGACTGGTCATGCTTGTGATGAACAGTACTGAGATGAAGGACCACCTCTGAGGTTAGTCCTCCCACTACCCATATGGCATTTCACTTACTGTGAGGCCGCTGTTCCAGATGGTATGACATGTCTCTCTTTGTATTGCCACAGGTATGCCTCAGTAATCTCACACTGACTGAGGTAAGCTAAGGGAGTACTGGTTCCTGGGGTGGGGGGCGGAATTCCAAGACTGTCAGAGGTGGTTAGGGATCATCTAGTCAGTGCTACTCAAAGTGTGGTCCAAGGACCAGTGGAATCCACCACCATTCCAGTGTGTGGGAACTAGGAATGGAAACTGAGTAAGCATTTGAGAATTTTAACAGGAATTTGACCTTGCCCCAACATCCAATTTTATGTCTGTTGAATCTAATAATAAAAAATTTGAGCTTGCATTTTGTAAATTTGTGGGGATTTTTTTTTCCAGTTCATTTTTCTAGTAATTTATTTTTATTATTTTACAAAATTATGAGGAACAGTTGACCTTTGAACAACATGAGTTCGAATTGTATAGATCCACTTTCAGGCTGATTTTTTTTTTCAGTAAATATGACCACAGTTCTACATGATCTGGTTAGTTGAATCTCAGATGCAGAACCACAGATATTAAGTTATACCTGAATTTCAACTGCAGTGAGTTGGCACCTTTAACCTGAACATTGTTCAAGGGTCAGTTGTACATGAAGGATTGGAAATTGTGGAAAAAAAAAAAATTCAAAATGAGTCTTTCTCAAGAGACAGTTTGAGGACCACTGATCTAATCCCCGGCTTTCAAACCATGAATCCTTGATCCATGAGTGGGTTCAGTTCAGTTCAGTTCAGCTGCTCAGTTGTGTCTGACTCTTTACGACCCCATGAATCGCCGCACGCCAGGCCTCCCTGTCCATCACCAACTCCCGGAGTCCACCCAAACTCATGTCCATTGAGTTGGTGATGCCATCCAACCATCTCATCCTCTGTCGTGCCCTTCTCCTCCTGCCCTCAATCTTTCCCAGCATCAGGGTCTTTTCAAATGAGTCAGTTCTTCGCATCAGGTGGCCAAAGTATTGGAGTTTCAGCTTCAACATCAGCCCTTCCAATGAACATCCAGGACTGATCTCCTTTAGGATGGACTGGTTGGATCTCCTTGCAGTCCAAGGGACTCTCAAGAGTCTTCTCCAACACCCATTGATCGGTCATGAAATTAATATGTGTAGGTACCAGCATTAAGATGAGAATAGAAAGTATCAGGGTGCATTGCATGTGATAAGGCTAAGTACTGTTTCATAAAACTTTTATTTTTAAAAGTGTATGTAAACACACAGGTGCATGTATTTGTATATATGCCAACAAGGAAAGGAACCCAGGAATCCCATGTTTGTTTGTCAGATATCTCTGCTTTCCTTGTAGGTGTAGGAAAAAATTTTCTCATCACTGGAAAACTATGTGTTATCTATAGCATACCATTTTGCGTTATCTGATTTTGATTCGATGGGAGCTGTACATTATACAACTCTGTACATTAGAGATAACTGATATCATTGCAAAAACACTTCTTGTCTATAGACATGCGAATTTCCATCCCTTCTGGTAGAGGCTCGATTGACTCTCATGTCCCTTAAGAAAGAAGCCAGTTTTTCAGCTTTTTGCACATTCATATCAACATTCCTAATCTAGAAATGGGTCTGTTTTCTTTTGAATTCTTGTTTGAATCAGTTGTGGCATCTACCTTGTTCCCTCACTGACTGAATTAAAACCTCTAATGAGTGTTCATTCTAAATCTGTGAGAGTCATGATTTTACCTTTTCTTGAGAACAATCTTTTCACAGAGGTCACAGTAGACCTTTGTTACACCATCAGGTTGTGGTGTTTGTTCAAACTTAGACCATTTCTAATGAAATGGGATCCCTTAACAGGAGGTAATGCCTGGGTCCCCAGCAAGACTGACAGGCTTGCTCCTGAGTTAAGTTTCTACTACTGTCCTGATAGGAATCAAAAGGGATCTCAGCTGTGAAAGGTCTTTTCTTGTGAAAGACCATGTGCCATCAATGATCTTGCTTGCTATTCCATAAAATTATCCCTCCCATGCCTTATACCTGCGATATTTTAAAGTATACATCTCTTTTCCTACAGTTCAGAAAAATTTGAAAATACAGTAGAATGTGGACTGGGCACATTAGAAGTTCAGTTCAGTTGCTCAGTCGTGTCCGATTCTTTGCGACCCCATGAACCGCAGCACGCCAGGCCTCCCTGTCCATCACCAACTCCCAGAGTCCATTGAGTCAGTGATGCCATCCAACCATCTCATCCTCTGTCGTCCCCTTCTCCTCCTGCCCTCAATCTTTCCCAGCATTAGGGTTTTTAAAATGAGTCAGGTCTTCACATCAGGTGGCCAAAGTATTGAAGTTACAAGGTCTCAGATACAGCAAGAAACAACACTAGCTTGAGAGCCAAAAATCTAGATTCTAGGCCCAGCTTGACCCCTAATTAGCTGTATACCTGCGTGAGTGCATGCGTGCTAAGTCTTCAGTTGTGTCTGAGTCTGTGTGACCTATGGACTCTAGTCTGCCAGGCTCCTCTGTCCATGGGATCCTTCAAGGCAAAAATACTGGAGTAGGTTGCCATGCCCTCCTCCAGGGGATCTTCCCAACCTAGGGCTGCAACCCCATGCCTCTTACATCTCCTGCACAGCCAAACAGGCTCTTTACCACTAGTACCACCTGGGAAGCCCAGTTAGCTGTATAATCTTAAACAAACTGCTTAACCTCTATGGTCAGATTCTTAATCTGTCCATTGACCCAAGTCAATAGCTTTATGCTTTTATGTTTGTTTAGTACAACAGCTCTTTTCCACAAAAAGCTTGCACACAGCCCCCAAATCCCAATTTCCAAAACAACAACAGACACTCTGATGAACAGTGGGCGTCTGTTTGGTTTCAGCTTCCCACTCTGTGGTGGTCTCGCTTACAGGGGCCACTCAGAACTCTGAGGATTCCACTGTAGCACAGCCCAAGAGGCACAGAACTTAAGAGCACTAAAGCTCTTCCTGATACTATGATGATGTTACAGTCCATTATTTTGTCCCAGAGTTAGCATATTAAAAAAAAATACTTTCTAAGCTGTTCCACCCTTCCTTCCTTGACCCACCCCCACCCCACTCCTTTAACTGCCTCCAATTTTAGTTCTGACCTTTGGAGTCTTCAACCCATCCTCAGTTCCTTCAACTCCTGGGATCCGCCCCCATAGCTTCAGTTCAAAAACATATCCATTGTATTGTAGTAATGTTTAATTATCTGCTTCCCCCACCAGACTGTGAGTTCCCTGAGCTGCAAGGCATGTCTTCTCACCTTTGTTCCCCGGTCCAGTACAGTGCCTGACCCTCTCCTCTGTCCTCAGCACACACTCCACCCACTGCGTCTCCTGTTCAGAGTTCTCTCCTGAACTCCAGGTCACAGAGACAACTACTTGCCAGACATTTCCACTTTTGTGTGTTTCCTAGGCTCTTCAAAAGCAGCATGCTCAGAACTGGCCATAGCTTCCATTCAGAATCCTCACCTCCTCCTGAAAAGTCCCATCTCTATAAGGGGTACTGCAGTCTACCTGCTGCCCAAACCAGAAATCTTCAACACCTCTCTTAATTTCATTTCCACATTCAACCAGTTACACGTCCCTTCAATTCCTCCTCCCCCAATTCTTAACTCCATCTGCTTCTCTCAATTCTCACTGCTACTGCTCTAGTTCAGACCACATGGATAATAATTGATAGTTTTGATGGTATTTTCGTGGTACTAAAGTGGTATAAAAAATTAATAATAAAATCCTCTTCATACATTAGATCTTCCAGTGTTTATGCCTACTCTGAGAGTTTTAGTGCTGTTAATAGTCCCATTTTACAGTCAAGGCAATTGAAGCTCAGAGAGAATAAATTTGGGTGGGTTTGTTGTTGGAACTTAAATCCCTGTCTCTCTAATGCTGATGCTCTAGCCCATAACCATTGCATTAAAACTGAAATATTGACTGCTGTTGTTTCCTACCATTAGCCTTGCCCTTTTAAGTCCTTTCACCATTCTACTACCCAGGAATTCTTTTTAAAAGAGAAGCCTTATCATGTATCCTCTGCTTAAAACCCCTCATTGTTTTTCCTTTGCCTGGACACAGTACAAGCTTGCTAATAGGTCACTAGGCTCTTCATAATCTGGACCATCTTAACCTCTCTGGTCTCTTTCCTTGCCATTGTCACCTGCGGCTTCAGTCTTACTCAACCCTTCACAGTCTTGAGGATGTATCTTGCGGTCTCTCCATTCTTACCTCTGTGCCTTTTTCTTCTGCCTGGCAAACTTTTGCCCCCACCTTCTTACCCAGCCAACTCTGAGTCACATTCCAATTCTCGGCTCAGAAATTTTCAACTCTAAGAACCTCTCTATGAGCACCTGTGTTCCCAGAGCACCATGTATTTTCTGACAATATCACCATGACTCTACACTGGAAGTACCTGTTTATGTGTCAGTATCCTCGAGCAAAAACGAGCTTCTGGATGGTGGAGACTGCTGTGATGTTGCTCTTTACTGTAAGTTGGGTTCCTTAGACGCACAGCCTAAGATGAAAGTTCTTATCATGTGATTCATTGAGAGTGTACTTTCAGGTGAGACCTGTGGAATGAGGGAAACAGAATAGGGTAAGATGAGATCAGCTGTGGGCTCAGCCTAAGTCTGAGGCTGGGGGAGGAGCTCTAGTTCTTTTACCTTGAGGCTAGGGGTTGAGTTTTCACCAACCCCCCAAATATCAGTCATCTCATTTTCTGCGGGCTGGCCCCTGAGTATGTGTATATGGGTGGGGATAAGAGGGGCACAACTTCCCAGGTATCACTGTGGGGAGTGATATCCACCTACAAGCTCCATTAAGGGTTTCAGCTGAGAGTTCTCAGGGGCTGAGGTGGGTATGCCCTCCAGGTAATGAGGATCTACCACCTACCCTAGCGGCTAGAACTTTCCTGCCACCATCACACTCAACAAATGTCAAAGGAGTAAATGACATGACTTTTTTCATTCATCTTCAATTTTTTCATTTATTCCTGGCTGGTGATTTTTCTAGTGAATTAAATCCCCTAACCTCCCCAATCTTGATTTGTTTTAAAGGTCTCCAGTATTTTTGGTCAACTTTTTCTGAACTCTAATTTCAGGGTTCCCAAACTTGGGTAACTAGTTTCCCACTCAGTATGTTTTGTTCCATAACAGCCAAACATGTTCATGAGGGCGTATTTCTACAACTTAATTAGTTGTGAAAGGTCTGACTGGTCCCTAGTCAGAATGTACACATCTTCTCAAATCAAGTAGTATTTGTGGGGAGAAGGTTTCTCTCATACCAGCAAATTTGATTTTTAAGCCATTTGCCTAGAATGACTTGCTCTGGAATATCTATACATATCCTAAGTGGTGTGCGTGCTAAGTTGCTTCAGTCATGTCTGACTCTTTTCTATCCTATGGACCACCAGGCCCCTCTGTCAATGGGATTCTCCAGGCAAGAATACTGGAGTGGGTTGCCATTTCCTTCTCCAGGGGACCTTCCCAACCCAGGGATCAAACCCAGGTCTCTTATGTCTTCCACGTTGGCAGGCAGGTTCTTTATCACCAGTGCCACCTTGGAAGTCCTGTCTAATTTGGGGGCCTACTCAAATGTATCTGTCAGTTCTGCATAATTTACACATGCATTATCCAGGCACGGGGGCCCTCGCCTAGTGGTGACCTAACATGGCTAGGAAGCTAGAGAGACCCCGATAGAGGGAAGAATTATTCCCAAAAGAAAGTTTGCTTCTGCTCAAATGGGCTGGGGCCTGACTTTGTTCCTCAAGGACATTTTTCTCTCTGGGAGAAATTTAGCCCCACCAGACTCAGCCAAAAATGTAAGAGCCCCAAAGGTAGAGACCGGGTCTTGTTCATCTTTACATAAATACAAATAATACTTCAGACTCAACTGTTTAAAAGTCCTTTCACATATATCTCATCTGATTCTTGCAAAAATCCCAATAAGCAAAAAATTAGTGTTTCCATTCTACCCATGAGGACCCTAAGATATTTGGAGGTCAAAGGACTCACCTAAGGGCACATAGATATTAAGTGGTAGAACTGCCATTCAAACCTAGGATTTCTAATACCAAATATGGTGGTCTTTTCAGAGCAGCTTCCTATATAACACAGACCTAGCAGGCCATACGGTCTCACTAGCTGTTTGTTGAATTACCTATGGTTTCTGTTATTCATGTCCAGGGCTCCCCTCCTTTAATATAGATAGTGCATCATGGGCTAGCCTGTGTCAGCTAAAGCATTGTGCCAATGAGGTCAAGGTCATTGGTTCAATTCTCAAAAGACCAGTAGTTACATTTTCATCAAGACAATAGCAATCTTAGTTCCAGTGATACAGACCACTCCCCTAATCACCCATTTTACCATGTGTGCCATGGTCAACAGCAAGGGATAGACAAAAGAATATGAACAGAGCAGAGCAAATCCTTCACTAATTCTAACTCTAGAGAACATGGGGAAGAAAATCTGATTATTTTTATTTTTTTACCCAGGAGAAAGGACAGAAACCTGGAGTTATCCTTAGAAGTTTCTAGGTCAACATTCAGTGACTTGAGTGGATCTAGCCCCAAAAGGCTTTACAAAGGAGAGGGTGAGGCAGGCTGAAGTGACAGCAAGGGCACAGGAAGAAATGACCAGCTGGGTCATTCAGTCCAACACATGTCATGTTTTCAAAGAGAAGGTCACAGGGTACATTTTCTGCTAGAGATAGCTTAAGGACTTTGTAGGAAAGCATAATGGTTCCAGTGGCTAAATTTATCATCTAGAGCCCTAAACAAAACCTTCACCCACATTCACCTCTTCCATCTCTATAGCTTAGTCTATGATGCCAACAAAAAGCAAACGCTTTCAAACAGATGCTTGAAAACTGCAGAGCTCTTATTGCTAATAATGTTTATACCATTCAATTACATGAACACTGATTGAGACCTGTTTTACATCTACAACTCTGAAGGCCCTAGAAGTGCGGTGAATTAAGTCTCTGCCTTCAAGTCATCATCCAAAGAGTGAGACCATTATAATATATAACATAAATCAAGCAAAAAATAAATGCTAATTAAGTGACTGTGCTCCAGGAGTTGAGAAAAGTTGACTATGACCAGATTCCTTTGGAAAAACCTCATGGGAGAGGACTGAACTGAACTTGGAAGGATCTGGTGGATCTGAATCAGAAGACAGGTTGTGGAAAGAGCATTCCTCCTCTGAATTCAGTGCACCACCTCCGTTTCTGGGCCCACCTTACCATTTCAGCCATGGAGGCAGCAATGAGCTATAAGCCAGAGAAATCTGACAATGTTGTAACTTCAGGTGCCCTGAGCAGCAATGGCTTTCTCTTTCTGTCTTCTCTGCCCTCCCTGCCTGCAGACTTCTACAGCCATTCTGATACACATGCAAACCTGGAAGTGTATGGATGTTAACACCCAAGGAACCACACTTGATCAATGGGGAGCAGAAGCTGGCAGACTAATACTTCCCTCATCCATCCTTTGGGCTCCTAACACTGAGGCATTGTACAAGAGCTCTTCAGAGGGTCCTAGGTAGGACTGAGTTCTGGTTTCCCACAATGATAATCGGATAACAAAAGTCATCATGGATTGGCTTCTCTTTCTTCCCTGATTTAGTCTTCACAGGCACTCCCCTCCATCTGTGCCCCCTCCCCCACTATATTATTCCTTAGCATCACTTCCCCCAATTAATCACCTGCACACAAGCCCTTGTCTTGGAAGGAATCTGGACTAAGAGTAAACTTGTTTTTTCTATACATCCCTGAAAAATAGCTGTTCCAGACACAGGAGTAAGTCACACAGTATGACACAGTGAGGGAGTGTAAATTCTCTCCACCACCCCTCTCACACCTCTGACCATCTCCCTCTTGGGTTTGTCCTATGGGGCTTATGAGTCATAAGAGGTCTTCAGAGAGCTCCCGGAGGCCTGAGTGATGGGGAATCCCACATCTGTGGGGTACAGGACACTTCACTGAGGGCAAAGCAGTCAGGCACTGTGCCCTCCCCTCTCCCCAGATGGCTGTGAAAGCTGAAAGGTTCTTGTGTTCCCAGGGTTGCGGGAAGGAGTAAAGCCCAACCTCAGCCTGCCTGCAGCACCCTTGTTGGCACTCCTATCCATCGTTCCCTCACTCTCCAAGTCCCTAAATTTCAGCACTCAGGAAGGAAGACTGGGATCATCCCAGGATCCCCAGCCCATCCTCAGATCAGCACTTGCTTGAGTTACACAGCCAGGCTCCCCACACTACTCAGCCATATATATCATCCTCACCAGAAAGTGTGCTCAGGGAAGGGCCAGCAGTCTGATTTCCTCTGCCCTCAGCAATAGACCCAATTCTTCTGGAATGTACACCACGTTGTATTTTGTGCCTCACAAGTGAAGCATGATAATAAGAACTGGGGGAGGATGTCATAGGGATATGAGTTTGAGAAACAGACCTAGGCTGAATGCTGAGTGAAAAGGAAAGACGTACAAGGACACCAACTGTCCCAATGACTCAGACAGACTGACTCAGACTGGAGGAATGGACAGCGTATGAGAGACTGAGTTCAGATGGAACTTCTCCCTTGTAAGGGCCGTGAAGTTCTTGAAATTTGGTGGGGAGGTGGCAGGGGGGTTGGGGGAAGATTGTCATCAGGGAGACTGAAGAGAGGAGGATTATTAAATAGTTTTCTGTTAGTGATCATGTTAATAGAAGAAACAGGACCAGAGATGAGTCATTTGTTGTTCAGGTGCTAAATCACTCTTTTGCAACCCCATGGACTGTAGCCTCCCAGGCTTCTCTGTCCATGGAATTCTCCAGGCAAGAAAACTGGAGTGGGTTGCCATTTCCTTCTCCAGGGGATCTTCCTGACCCAGGGACTGAACCTAGGTCTCTTACATCTCCCGCAGTGACAGGCAGATTCTTTACCTCTGAGCCACCAGGGAGTGAAGCAATGCCCAAGTCAGCAGTGTGGCCGGGCTTCTCAGCAATCTCTCTGGCTCTGAGTGCCTCCATCAGAGTGAATTCTACCTTTGTGGTAGCTTCAGGGACATCTCAGTGTCACCATCCCTTGACACCTCCAGTTATCCTTAACAGGTCCTCCAGGGTCTTTGATACAGAATTTGTTCAGAAAAGTCATATGGCCTAAGGTTAGGATCATTGGCCTTAAAGTCAGACCCAAAAGTCCCAGCACTATTGTATTCAGCCTGAACAGCAGTACTCAATTACTTCCCGGCCTCAGTTTCCCCATCTAGATTGGAAGCCCCATGAAGACAGGGACTTGGCCTTATTCACTATAATATCCCTAGAGGCTCCTTGGACACCTGGCAATATATATTTGCTGAATGAATAAATAAACTTATAAAGTGAGAATAATATTAGCACTACTCCATAGGCAATAAAATGGGCTTCTCAGGTGGCGTTAGTTGTAAAGAACCCACCTGCCAATAAATTCCATCCTGGGGTTAGGAAGATCCCCTGGAGGAGGGCATGACAATCCACTCCAGTATTTTTGCCTGGAGAATCCCATGGATGGAGGAGCCTGGCAGGCTTTAGTTCATAGGGTCACAAAAGAGTCAGACACAACTGAAGCGACTTAGCATGCACACATAGGCAATAAAACATAGTAATGAAGAATATAGACAGTAGAACCAGACTTCCTTAATCTGAATTCAAACTCAGCCACTTCCACCACTGTAACTTCAGCAAGCTAGTAAATCTCTCTATGCCTCTCTGTCCCCAATTTCCTCATCTGTGAAGTGGTGATAAGAACAAGAAGTCTACCTCAACAGATTATGGTGCAACTTAAAATAAGTTAATATATGTGAAGTGTACAAAACAGTGCCTATTTATTAGTTAGCTATCATTATTGTTCAGAGAATTAATTAATAAAATCCAGGAAAAAATGCTCAGCATTTGAGTTTTTAATTTAAAAATTTTTTAATTGAAGTAAAGTTGACTTGCTGCTGCTGCTGCTAAGTCGCTTCAGTCGTGTCCGACTCTGTGTGATCCCGTAGACGGCAGCCCACCAAGGCTCCCCCCGTCCCTGGGATTCTCCAGGTGAGAACACTGGAGTGGGTTGTCATTTCCTTCTCCAAAAGTTGACTTACAATGTTGTTTTAGTTTTTGGTGTACAGCAAAGTGATTCTGTAATACATATAAATATATATATACATACCCTTTTTCAGATTTTTTTTTCCATTATAGTTTATTACAAGATATTGAATACAGTTCCTTGTGCAGTAGGACCTTGTTGTTTAGCATTTGATGTTTTATTCCATATACTTCTAAACTATGTAACTCTTATGATGAAATATAATCAGATATTATTACTAATATTTTTAAATATAAAAATATTTTAAGCAGTTAGCTCATCACCTGCCATATCACAAGCTCTCACTAAGTGGTAGCTATTTTGTTGTTGTTGCTGCTGTTTTTGTTATAAGAAGATCATTCTGATCTCACCAGGCCTGCAGGCTGACAATAAGGCCACAGGTTCATCTTCAGGGTTGACTTTGAATAGGAACAGGCAATGGCAGGCATTAACTGAGGAAGGATCCCCAGGAAAACTGCTATTGGCATTGAATACAGTGAGAGTAGTGAGAACTGAGCTGGTTGTAACGTTTAGCCGCAGGCTAGAGAAACAAACTTGAACAAGAGTGGAAAAGGAGAAAAACAGTGACTGAAGAAGTGCAACGCTGGGTAGAACGTGTTGTAATACACCAGACCGATTTCTCCTTCTGCACAGTCTGTTACTTCCGTCACTAGTCAGAGGCTGAGTCGATTCCTCAAGAAGTACTTACAAAACCTGCACCATTTTTTCCAGCATTGTGATCAGGGTTATGGGAAATAGAAAAGCAGTATGAGTCTTGGGCTTACAATCTCTTGCAGTGAGAACATACAGACAAAAAACCAAGATCATACATGAATATATCCCCAAGTGTGTCAAAACAGGTAACTGCTACAGAAAGTTAAGACAGGGAGACTTAATTCATTTGTTCCTTCTTCCATACATTCTTTTACTCACTCATTATTTAAGAGACACTGAACACCCTCTGTATTGAGGGCCATGAAGGAGAAGGAGCTCAGGAAAGCTAAATGCTGCCCTCAGAGAACTTATACTTTAATAAGGAACTGGTGCTGATTGGAGAAGGAAACGGCAACCCACTCCAGTATTCTTGCCTGGAGAATTCCTTGGACAGAGGAGTCCAGTAGGCTACAGTCCATGGGGTCACAAAGAGTCGGACATGACTGAGTGACTAGCACTGGTGCTGATCCGTGTGGGCATGGCTCCAGGATAGGGCAGAACATGGTCATGTCCAAGAGGCCTGCTTGATATTATCCAAGGTGTCCAGTTGGGGCTTCCCAGGTGGCGCTAGTGGTAAAGAATCCAGCTGCCAATGCAGGAGATGCAAGAGACATGGGTTAGATCCCTGGGTGGGGAAAATCCTCTGCAGTAGGAAATGGTACCCCACTCCAGTATTCTTGCCTGGAAAATTCCATGGGCAGAGGAGCCTGGTGGGCTACAGTCCATAGGGTTGCAAAGAGTCAGACACGACTGAGCACACATACACACACACAAGGGGTCCATCTGAGTTGTCTCATTATGAGGCTGATGGGCCTTGATTTGATGTGAAGGTTTGGTATCATCTAAACAAATGAGGGTACAGAGTGGCATGCCAAGTAGGAAGTCACTGGGGGGTAACTCCCAGAAGCAGGGATGAACATAGTTTTTATTGATTGATTCATTAATGCACTGAATGAAATTTTTTGGAAATATCTATTATAGGCCTGAAAGATGAGTAGGACATCATTCCTTCCCTCAAGCAGTTTGTAGTCTAATGGGGGAGGTAGACACATAAAGAAAAACGTATATTAGAGTGTAATGAGTATAACAACAGAGGCCTGTGTAAAGTAGGATGCAGAAAGTGTCATCTTCCTGGGGAATGAGGAGGGGCTCAGTGGGTTACAAGGGAGCCAAGGCTCTGCAGCCGCAAGGGACAGCATGCCAAGGCTCTTTAGGAAGGACACAGGAGGCCAGTGTAGAGGGCAGATGATGATTGATGGGAAATAAGGTAGTTAGACGGTCTAGAGATCTGATCTCAAAGGCATTTAAAGGACATTCTATGGAATCTGGACTTTATTCAGAGGATGAGGCAATCAGAAAAGATTTCAGGGGAGAAGACATACCACATTTGCATTTTGGAAAGATAAGCATAACAGTGTCTCACATTATTTAGGGCCAACCGCAGTTTGTAAACCTTAACCTCACAATCTTATCAGTTCCAGAGGGAGGTACAAACTTGCCCAAGATAACTCCAACAGAAGGAGCAGGAAGAGGATTTTTGGGTTTCAAGACCAGACTCTTCACCCCTACATTCTGTTACCTCTTTGACTGGAGAGTTGGAAGGCTGGGGAGGGGAGGGAAGTGGTGGGGGACAGAAGGCGTCAGAGTCATGGTCAGAATAAAAGATAATGAGGCCAGAACTGAAGTGGTGGGACTGAGAACAGATAGAAAGAGATGGGGTTCAAAACCATTTAGGAAATAGGCCCTACTGGGTGTTGTGATTGATCTGATGTGTAGATTAAAGGGGAGGGAGGACCAGCAGGACTCCAGAGCTCTATTCCCATAGCTGCATTTCTTTCTTGCAGGGCCGTCAGCAGTGAGAACCACAGGAAGTAAAAGGTGTGTTTGTGAGATAATTCACGGAGGACTCTCCCTACTGGGTGGTGGGTTAGACCCAGCCAGAGCTCAGGACCAGGTCTGGGCTGGAAGAAGAGACTGGGGAATCTGACAGACTGGCTAGGATGAGTGGAGGGCTGATTAGACAGAGAGCTTAGGTGACAGGATGACATATGGACTTGAGTGTGAAGAGTAAGAAGTCATTGACGCCCTTTGATTAGGGAAACAACACAGTCAGCAACAGCTTTTTAAATGTCAAGCATCAAACTCAAATAGTCAAGAACCAAAACAGAACTTGATTTCCAGCCCCCATTCCAACCTGTGGTGAAAACCACACCTCAGCAAGGGTGGGCCAGCCCTGCTATGCTCGGTGTGGAGACCAGGTTCCCTGAGGCTTAGCAAGCCCTGGGGACGGGAGCTGTTGTCACGCTCCATGCTGGGATCCCTGAGATGTCTCTGCTCCTGAGGTGTGCAGGCCCACTCCACCAGGGGCCCAGCCATATGCCCCTTGTCAAGGCTGCGATGTGTCTCCCAGTTTGGAAGTGGTGAAAGGTTGGAGGAGCTCCAGCCTGTCGCTCTTTTTCTTGTTCCTCATACGACTTTAGTGACTGAAAGATAAAAGATGAAAAGAAATGTTGGGAGATGAGATGGAGTGGGAGAGGATAATATCCTGCAGTATTATCCTGCCACATGATAAAAATCATATTTGGGGAAAGCCAGTTCACAACATGGGACAGGATCTAATGGAGTGTGGAGAGGGTGGAGGAACACAGGAACTGATTCAAAGGCCATCCCAGAAGTGGAGCCGGCCGGGGTCGTTTCTGATGTCCACTTACCTCTCATCTGATCTGCACAGCAGCTCTGTCAGGTGGTGGTCATTATCCCTGTTTTACAAATAAGGCAACCAAGAGAAGATAAACAAATCAGACCAAATCACCTGGTGGTTCAGACGGTAAGGAATCTGCCTGCAATGCCGGAGACCTGAGTTTGATCCTGGGTCAGGAAGATCCCCTGGAGAAGGAAATGGCAACCCACTCCAGTGTTCTCTCCTGTGGAATTCCATGGATGGAGAGGGATGGCGGGCTACAGTCCATGGGGTCACAAAGAGTTGAACAAGACTGAGCAGATAAGACTGAGTGACTAACACTTTCCCTTTCTCCTGGCTAGCAAACAGAAGAGCTCAAGCTTAAAAATCTCAGTCTTCTGGGAATTCCCTGGTGGTCCACTGGTTAGGACTCTGCACTTTCCCTGCGGAGGGCAGGTGTGTCCAAAAACAACAACAACAAAAAAAAGCAAAGCAAACAAAAAACTTCTGCCCTATCATGAAAACTTTTAAGAGGGAATCCGTTGTGCTTTCATCACCCACTGCTGCACATCCTGCAACATCAAGTTGCCTCTCCAGGTGCTCTAAACAGCAGAGCCTAAAGGTGCCTTTGGAGGCTCTATCTTGAGAGAAGGTCCCTCTGGGAAACAAGGCCACCCACATTCCTCCGCGCTTGGAAACGGACTTTCAACCGAGAGCTGCTTCCAACCGCAGCGCGCATCAGCCTTCCGCGAGGGTCCCCAGTGGAACTGAACTGCGAGGCGCAGTGAAAAGCCGGCTCTGACAACCGACCTCTGATTCACGCTGAATGAGTCCCTGGTACACACTGTCAGAATCTAAGAGGCAGGTGTAGCTCCCCTGACGCTTTCAATAGGAACTTGTTCATATCATGTAGCCTCTCTAGGAACATTTATTTCAAAGGAGTGGTTTATAATTTCTCATCTGTAGCAGGAGCGAGGAGGTGGATGAGGAGGAGGAAGGAGGAAGTACTGATGGGGGAGGCAGGGAAAAAGACACGATTCTCAATCAGAGCAGCGAAGATCAAAGGAGAGGGGTGATCCTCGCTTCTGGAGATGAGAGGCTGCGAGAGAATGCCAGCCAAGGTAAAGGAGAGTAAGAAATGAGATGTGGGAGATGGAGCCTTTGCTATGGAGAGAACCTGAAGAGGTTTCTATTTCCCCACAGGATAGCTGTGTTTAAGGCTCACTGGCTCCTCCCTCCTCCTCTGCAGGGACCTCGCCTTCCTCCAGGGTAGGGCTCCGGGTCCCCACCTTCCTCATCCACCATACCCTCTCCCGCCAGCCTTTCTGTTGTTTGTGTATTCCAACCCCAAAACATTCACTCACCAGGTTCATCCTTCCCGGATCGCCCTCTACCCTTCGCTCTGTCTCATTGAATCAAATTTAAGTGCCGAATACCCTGTAAGTCTGACCAAACCCTCCAGCCCCACTGGTCCCACTTGCCCACACCCCTGTTCTGTAGACTCTGAATCAGGATCACCTGGAGGGCATTTTATTTATTATTTGTTTGTTTATGTTTTTCTTTCTGTAGCCTGTTGCTAACAGAACCAACTTTGGCTTACGCTCATGTCCAACTTACTATCAGATAAAATTCAAGCTATCCCACCCCAATCCTTGTGTGCCTGGGTCACACACTAGTTTATAAATATTGTTATTAGTAACGATCAAGTTTCCAATTCACTTCAGATCCTTCCTGTTCTTCAACCAGCAGAGAAGTACAATTATATTTGGAAATGATCTGAAAATGTCTATTGTTTTACTCAAGGGTGGGCTTCCCTTGTGGCTCAGACAGTAAAGAATCGGCCTGCAATGCGGGAGACCTGGCTTCCATCCCTGGGTTGGAAAGATCCCCTGGAGGAGGGCATGGCAGCCCACTCCAGTATTCTTGCCTGGAGAATCCCTATGGACAGAGGAGCCTAGAGGGCTACAGTCCATGGGGTCGCAGAGTTGGACACAACTGAGTGAAGCACAGCACAGTACATGCTAGCCTTGCTTACTCAAGGGCATTTTAAAACACACACAGGTTTCTGGGACCCCTCAGTCTCTGATCCAGTAGGGTTGAGGTGAAGTGAAGTGAAGTCGCTCAGCCGTGTCCGATTCTTTGCGACCCCATGGACTGTAGCCTGCCAGGATCCTCAGTCCATGGGATTTTCCAGGCAAGAATACTGGAATGGGTTGCCCTTTCCTTCTCCAGGGGATCTTCCCAACCCAGGGATCGAACCCAGGTCTCCCGCATTGTAGGCAGACGCTTTACCGTCTGAGCTACCAGGGAAGCAGGGAATTTACACTGCTAACAACTTCCAAAGTGATGCTGATGCTATGTTCTGAGGACCACGAAATCTGTATCATTCATTTAGCCTTAATCATGCACTGCCTGTATTGATATCTTCATTGAGTGTGTGTATTCTGCCCCCCAGATGAAACTGTGAAGAAGTCAAAGGCAGTGATGTGGTAGGTCCTAGACTGTATCCCCCACAGTACCTTGGTGGCATACTCAGAGAGGGTACCCAAACCAATATAAATTATTAGTTGGTGTGAAGGGTTAGTATTGATTTTAGGTAAAAGTATGGAATAGGTAGTTTGGCCATAGGAACCTCCCACTTCCTCAACCTCTTTCTGTGCCACTTACTTGTCTCCCTCTAGATTGTATCAGGCCCCCAAAACGTATGCCTATCCTAAAAACCTGGAGTTCTCTGGCCTGCCCCTTAGAGTTTATAGGCAATTCTCATAAGAAGTTTGGCTGAGAAGGAAAGAAATGAGGCAGGGCAGTAGCTCAAGAGGGGTATGAGACCCAAGAGGCTTTTTATTTCATTTTATTTGTTTTAAATGAGGGAGACATGAGCTTATTTAAATACTGATGGAAAGAAGCCAGCAGAGCAGGGGAGGTGGTGGTACGGAAAAGGGAGGTATAGTGGATAAAGGGAGGTCTTTGAGAAGGAGGGTGGGTGGGATCCAGAGTATGGGGAGAAGGATTAGCTTAGACAGGAGCCGGGATATCTCTCCCATTGTGGATGGAAATAGGAAAGAATGGGTCAAGTGGTAGGAACAACGAGGCTTTAGACTCTAGCTTGTTCCTAGCTCTAACATCTCACAGTTCCATGAAATTAAATCGCTATGGTGTCAGTGGCTTAATGTGCCACCTCTCCTTGGCAAAGCTTTAACCCAAAGAAATGAATCTTTCATGAGAGACTCTCAGACTATGGGAGGCCTGCCAGTAGGGCAGCAGGGCCTTCCTAGCATCCTCGAACACCTAACATCCTGCAATACAAGGGGGAACTGGAAAAATGGGGCAAATATGCCCAACTGTGACAATGTAAGACCTTGCATAAGATCACAGAGCTGAAAAATAAATAATGGAATCAGACTAGAACCCTTCTTCATTGGACGTGGCAGCTTAATGGGAATGGCCACTTAATGGGAATGAATAAGAATAGACATGGAAGTAGAAGTATTAAGAACAGCTTCTCCTTAATCCTTGGAATGAAGGCTTGTGAGGTCATACTCCATCCCAGATCCACCCATCCCTAGCCCGTCTCTGGAGCTCTGAGGAACATCTGATGGTTATAGGAATAACAAGTTACCAAATACCTCCTCTATTAAATTAGCAAAGTGCCTGCTACCTTATACTAGAACCTGGATCACAGAAAGAGGTCAATAAATGTAAGTTGTCATCGTCATCTTTCTCCTTCTTATCATCATTATCAACAACAATCACTATGTGCCAGGGCACCATGCTATGTGCTAACATATTTATTTATTTTTTAAGATGTTTCTTTATTTGTCTGCACCAGGTCTTAGTTACCACACATGGAATCTTCTGTCTTCCTTGTGGCATGTAGAATCTTCCTTGTTGTTGTGGCATGCAACTCTTAGTTGCAGCATGTGGGATCTAGTTCCCTGACCTGGCTTGGGAACATGGAGTCTTACCATTGGACCGCCAGGGAAGTCCCTACATATTTACCTATAAAGTATGTGTTTTTCCTAATTATAAAAGTAAAAGGTTGTCAGTGTTAAAAAGTTCTAACAAGAAATACATAAGAATTGAAAGAGTGGTGTGCTGCAAAGCAGGAAAGTACTGGATTCAGACCACCTGCGTTTACGTTCTGACTCTACTGATACTAGCCAGGTGATCTGGGATGTCTTACTTAACTTTTCTGTGCCTCTGTTTCTTTATTTGTTTAATAAGGGCAATAATACTTCTCATATCATAGGATTCCTGAGAAATTTAAATAAGATGTTATAAAGCACTGAGCACAGTACCTGGCATACAGTGAACAGTCACTATAACTTGGTTATTATTGATATTATTAAGGTTGCTGTTTTTAAATAAGTTCAGTTCAGTCACTCAGTCATGTCTGACTCATTGCATCTCCATGGACTGCAGAATGCCAGGCCTCCCTGTCCATCACCAACTCCCAGAGCTAACTCAAACTCATGTCCATTGAGTAGGTGATGCCATACAACCATCTCATTCTCTGCTGTCCCCTTCTCCTCCCACCTTCAATCATTCCCAGCATCAGGGTCTTTTCCAATGAGTCAGTTCTTTGCATCAGGTGGCCAAAGTATTGGAGCTTCAGCTTCAGCATCAGTCCTTCCAATGAATATTCAGGACTGATTTCCTTTAGGATGGACTGGTTAGATCTCCTTGCTGTCCAAGTTTTTAAATAAAGTTCTCCATAATTCATATCTCAGAAGTAACTACTACCTATAGCTCTTTGCGTATTTCTTCAGATTTTTTCTACCTATATCAATGTCTTTATATCTGTGTCTGTATATAATATGGGGTCCAAAATATGTAAATAATTCCACGTCTCTTTGTTTGACAAATATTATAGATGATTTTCAAAACAACCCTACAAATTACATATTGATACATCATTGTGTCTATAAATGGATATCTGATGTAACCTCTCTGAAGGTTGCAACTTCATATCCCAAATGTTCAAAGGAAACTGTTGGAGGCTGAAGTATAGGGCATGGGTCCACAGCCTTTTTCTGCAAAGTGTTGGATACAAATAGTTTAGACATTTTAGGCCATGTAGTTTCTGTTGCAACTAGTTAACTCCAAGGTTGCAGTGTGAAAGCAACTGTACACAATATGTGGAGGAAAAAGGGTGGCTGTGATCCAATAAAACTGTATTAATAAAGAACAGAATTTGACTTTCATGTTATTTTCACATGTCATGAACGATTACTCTTCTTTTGATTTTTTCCCAGACCAGACATGATTTTAAAATGTAAAAGTTATCCTTAGATTGCAGGCTGTACTGCACAAAAACGCAATGGGTTGGATGTGGCCCATGGATCATAGGAAACAAACCAGCTTGTCATTCTGAAGCCTGGTTGAAAATTAGAGAGGCAGTGAAGTGTAGAAATAATATCTTAATATAACCTTCCTGCCTTCTCAGTAGGAAGTACCCTTTCCTCTGCTTGAAATGCATTATCCCACCAAATCCACTAAAATCCCACTCAAGGTTTAGATCGCATGCCACATCCTTGGTGAAATCGTCCCAAAATTCCCCTGAAGAAATCAATGCTGTTCCCCTCTCAGATTCTTAAAGCACTTCCTTTATAGTACGATGCACTGTACTTTTTCCCCCTACCAGAATCCCTACTAGGCCTCAAAGTCCTGTGAGTTCAGTTTATTTGATGAACATCTGGAACTAGTACAGTGCTTGGCAACTGAGAAGGATTGAACCAAATTACTGAGCTTCACACTCCCTCTATTTGGTGCAAGAAAAAGGAACTCATTAACACTAGTTTAGGAGGAGGGAGAGGGCCTTCCCTGTGACTCGCAGTAAAGAATCTGCCTGGAATGCAAGGGACACAGGAGACTGGGTTCCATCCCTGGGTCAGGAAGATCTCCTGGAGGAAGGCATGACAACCCACTGCAGTATTCTTACCTGGAGAATCCCATGTCCCACAGACAGAGGAGTCTAGCAGGCTACAGTCCCTATGGTCTTGAAGAGTTGGACATGACTGAGCAGGCATGCAGTGGGTGGGGAGAGGGGGGGGGAGGAGTGATTTAGAATCAGGAACATTTAAAGAACTTAAACTGAGGAAGCCACCATCAGAGCTAAAACCACGGTTTCCTAAGCTGACAACCAGGGATCTTCTCTCTCTCTCTCAGGCCACATGGACTCCCATCTCTACCTCTTTGACTAGGCTGATTTCATTACTTTTCTTTTTGGGGCAGTCCAGCTAGCTTCTGAGAGTTCTAATTTTAAATTTCTGGGAGAGAGAATCTTATTGGCTGGGAGCACTGGATGCATGTTATAAACAAAGTGCCGAAGATTTGCGTGGGTAGTCTAGGAGTCACTGGCCAAGAATGGAGGGAATGTGTTGGGCAGACACCTCAAAATGCCTGTGATACTTGCTGGCTTCATTTGTCTCATGATGGCTTGTGTTGTGGTTACTTGTATGCATGTCTGTCTTTTCCACTATCTAGACAGCGTTCTCCTTTAGAACAGGGACAGAGCCTCACTCATTTTCGTGTCCCCCATTTCAATACAATGTTTTGCACCCAGCATGTATTAGCAACTGCTTATTGAATTGAAAAACATCACCTTCTAGTCAATCTTAAAGCATCTTTCACCTTTATGAAAGATACACATTCCATTGCTAGGTAAAAGACATGTGGCATAAAAGATAAATTTTCTTTTCCTGGCTTCATTTTTTTTTTTTTTAATTTTGTTAAATTGTCTTTAGCTCAGATAATTGCATTATTTCCATTCCAGGTTTTCAGAGGTCAAACAACCTCAGGTCCAGATGTACTATGAATGCAACTATAATAGTTTCAGAGCAATTATCTCCTTCCAGCTCCACAGGGAGAAGCAACTCGAACTCTGGAGCCAGACTAGCAAAAATCCTTTCATGGAGTCAGCCCAAAGTGAAGTCTAGGCCAGTGTGAGCAGAGAATTACTTAGCTGTGGCTAGTGGCCTAGGTATGTGCTGTGCTTACCACGCAAAGTCAGTTGTGTCTGACTCTTTGTGACCCCGTGGACTGTAGCCCACCAGGCTCCTCTGTCCATGGGGATTCTCCAGTCAAGAGTACTGGGGTGGTTGCCGTGTCCTCCTCCAGGGGATCTTCCCAACCCAGGGATCGAACCCAGGTCTCCAGCATTTGCAGACAGATTCTCTACTGTCTGAGCTACCAGGGAAGCCCTAGGTATAACTGCGGCCTATGCTGGCTTCTACGCAGGTCCAGGAGCAGCTGAGTGCCCCAAATCATACCTGAATCCTTCTGCCCTTTTATCAAGGCCAGGAAAGCTCAGCCTCTGCATCTGCCAAGGTCAGTCAGGAGAGGCGGCCCTTTCCTGGCTGTCTTGTAACTGCTGGAGAGTTTCTCTCCATCGTTTATTATTTCTCCTCTGATCTGCTCTCTTGAGGGAGAAATTGCCTCATTGTTTACCAAAACCAGTTGCTCCCACCGGTAGCTCTGCTGCCTCTTTCTGCTCTGATGAGCTGCAAGCTTCAGGCAGAAGTAGATCTCAGGGAAGAGGCGTTTCAGACAGTGCACGGCAGATGCACCCTGTGCTGGCTTCTGCCGTTCTTGGCTCAGCTGACATCGATTCCTAAGGCCCTTGTCAGGGTCTTCTGTGCTCCCTTCTATATCCTGGTTAGAAGGGAGAAGACTCAAGACAAAATGGCCCATCCATCCCACTAAAATACCAGTTGTATTATTACATACATACTCTGTTCATACCAGACACTCTAAGACTTTCATTGTTGGGGTGCTTAATGTAGTTCAAGGCTGATCTTTCTCCCAAGAGGATGGTATGTGGGTGTGCACATACATGGTGTCACATCTCATGAAATGCATAGAACTCCAATTTATTATTTAACCCCACTTAAATAACAATTATAAAAATCAAATACTTTGAACTCAAGCAAATCTCTGACTAGCCTTGATCACCTAATCAGACTCCTTTAAAAGCACCCATAGGTCTTTGGCAAGAATTAGAGGTTTTTCGGAAGTTTGCCTGGAGAAAGAAAAAAAATAAAATAATTGAGCTTTAAAAAGTAGTGTTAAGATCTTCAGTTCAGTCATTCAGTCATGTCTGACTCTTTGCATCTCCATGGACTGTAGCACACCAGGCTTCCCTGTCCATCACCAACTCCCAGAGCTTGCTGAAACTTATGTCCATCAAGTCAGTGATGCCATCCAACCATCTAATCCTCTGTCATCCCCTTCTCCTGCCTTCAATCTTTCCCAGCATCAGGGTCTTTTCCAATGAATCAGTTCTTCCAATCAAGTGGCCAAAGTATTGGAGCTTCAGTTTCAGGATCAGTCCTTCCAATGAATATTCAGGACTGATTTCCTTTAGGATTAACTGATTTTATTTTTTTGATTTCCTTTAGAATTGGGGGCATTTAATCTGTTGGCCACTTCCAAAATGGTTATCCTCTCAGCCTACCCACCTGTAAGTCCATTCTCCTAATTTATTGCTGTTTCAAAAGAATGAAGAAGCTGTATTCATTTGTTCTGAAGGAGCAAGGAATTTCTATTTCTCACTACAATAATGGTCTATTTTTGCCTGCCATCTCTCACCAGAGTTAAGTAATGTGAATCTCTTGTTAATACATGTATTTTAACTTTGTTCTTTAAACTAAGTTCTTTAAACATTTTTTTGGCCTGTAAAAACTGTAGTTCGCAATTTTCTGCTGCTGCTAAGTCACTTCAGTCATGTCTGACTCTGTGTGACCCCACAGACAGCAGCCCACCAGGCTCCTCTGTCCCTGGGATTCTCCAGGCAAGAATACTAGAGTGGGTTGCCATTTCCTTCTCCAATGCATGCATGCATGCTAAGTCGCTTCAGTTGTTTCTGACTCTGTGCGACCCCATGGACAACAGCCCACCAGGCTCCTCCGTCCACAGGATTCTCTAAGCAAGAGTACTGGAGTGGGTTGCCATTTCCTTCTTCATCACAATTTTCTACCCATCTCTTAAAGTTTGAGGGGAAGCATCTTATAGTTTGTGGGTTACCTGGATGCCTTATTCTTCTTTCTTCTAATCTGTAGTTTTTGACCACTGAGTGCTGTATATTGACCTGAAGCTTAACTACGAAAAGAAGATGAGGGAATTCCCTGGCGGCCCAGTAGTTAGGACTCCGTACGTCAATGCCAAGAGACTGGGTTCAATCTCTGATCAGGCAACAAAGATTCCACAAGGTGTGCAGCATGGCAAAAAAAAAAAAAAAAAAAAGAGAGAGAGAGATGAAATTTAAACTAATACTTTTTCATTTCTAAAACAAGAGTTTGTCACAGTGCTTTTCTGAGATGCTTAAACTATGTTGAGGGATCTTTTCAAATAGTATTTTTAAGTAATAGTATTACTTTCTAAGATGCTCTGTATGGAAATATTTTCCCTGAGTGCTTATGTTTGCAGACTAATAGTTCAAGTGGGAAGCTAATAAAGGTAAAACAAATGATGATGCAATTAGTATGTCCTTTCAATTATCTGTGGTTCAGGAAAATCAGTGGCAAGATAGACAATATAAAAGAACAGTAAAGAGCAAGAGCTTTGGATCAAACAGAACTGAGTTTTGGGCCCCTTATGTTTATAAGCTGTATGACCTTGGGCAAAACATTTAATCTCAGCAGTCTGTAAAATGAGAACTAATATAACATCTAACATTTGTTGATTACTTTTTATGTGCTGGGCACTGGGCTAATTATGTCACGTGCATTCATTATCTCATTTCCTCCTCAAAATAATCCTATGAGGAAGATGCTATTAATATGCTCATTTACAAATGAAGAAACTGAAACTCAGAAAGGTTGAGTAATTTTTACAGAATCACAGAGTGGCAGAGTTTGTAACTCAATGCCATGTCTGGCTCTAGAGGCCAAGTACATAAACCATACTATGTTGTGTCCCTGTAGTACAACTCTTCTCATAAGGTGAGTTATGAGGATTAAATGAGGTAATGCATGGGAAGAGCATGCCTGGTCATAGTTAGTACTCTTATATTCATATTACATATTACTGCATATTAGCAACTAAAATTTGTATTTGTTTTTGTTGTTTAGCTGCTAAGTTGTGTCCAACACTTTGGCGACCCCATGGATTGTAGCCCACCAGGCTCCTCTGTCCATGGGATTTTCCAGGCAAGAACACTGGAGTGGGCTGCCATTTCCTTCTCCAGGGGATCTTCCCAACCCAGGGATTTAACACTATCTCCTACATTGGCAAGCATATTCTTTACCATTGAGTCACCCCTCTTTATTAAGCTCACTGATATTGTAGCTCATTACTTCATGATGCCAAGTGAAGGATCATAAAACTGTGGCTCAGAAAGGTTAAAAGACTTGGCCAAGTTCATTTAGCTTATAAGCACACCGAAACACGAACTCAGATCTTTTCATTCCAGAACACAGAAACCTCACTGTCTTTTAATTTAGGGGGGGGGGGGATATATTTTTATATAATTAATTTAAATTATTATTAGAAGAGGTGGCTATTTCCAGATTGAGTTCTAAGCTTTCCTGCCTCTAAATTGCTGCTTTATCTTGGTAAATCTTGAAAATTCCTCTGTTTCTTACACTTTATGCCATCTTTTGTTGTTGTTCAGTTGCTAAACTGTGTCCGATTCTTTGCAACCCCATGGACTGAAGCATGCCATGCCTCCCTATCCCTCACCATCTCCCAGAGTTTGCCCAAGTTCATGTCCATTGCCATCTTTTAGTGCCCCTTTATCTTCTCTTGCTCTGAGCGACCTCCAGATCAGGCCTTCCATACATTAAGGAGTCCTCTAAATTCTAAAACTATCTACCTACTCCCCTCTCATCTTTCCACTTCATCCTCTAATCTAAATGGCTATTGGGAGCTTCCCTGGTGTTCTGTGGTTAAGAATCCACCTTAGAATGCAGGGGAGACAGGTTCGATCCCTGGTCCAGGAGGATCCCACATGCCTTGGAGCAACTAAGCCTGAGTGCCACAACAACTGAAGCCCACACACTCTAGAGCCCGTGCTTAGCAACAAGAGAAGCCACTCTAATGAGAAGCCCGCATACCGCAATGAAGAGCAGCCCCTGCTAGCTGCAACTAGAGAAAGCCTGCATAAAGCAAAAAACACCCAACACAGCCAAACAGTAAAATAAATAAATATTAAGCAAAGACCCAACACAGCCAAACAATAAAACAAATAAATATTAAGCAGCTATTGGATATGAACTAAGGGTTTGGAGGAAAGCAGATTAATAAAATAATCCACATTGAAGTATAAGAAGTTGACTTCCCTTATCCCTGCTAGAGGTTTGCTTTTTTAAAAGATTATTAGTTTTAGAGTCACAGACATAGAGATCAGACTTGTGGTTGTCAAGGAAGAGGAGGGGAGGGAGATGGATGGACTGGGAATTTGGGGTTGGTAGATGCAAACTATTACATTTAGAATGGATAAACAACAAGGAACTACTGTATAGCACAGGGAACTATAATCTCCTGGGATAAACCATAATAGAAAAAAGTATATTTAAAAAAGAATGTATACATGTGTAAAACTGAGTCACCTTGCGGAACAACACTGTAAATCAACACTTCAATTTTTTAAAAATATTATTAGTTGTGCATGTACATTCATCTTGCAGTGAAACAAAATAAAGTGAAAATAGCTGCTATGTAGAAGGTAGTTTGGAAGTGATGTGCCATAATACGGAGAGACCAAGCCAACAAGTGTCTTTCTTGCCCAATCCTTTCATGCCACCAACCTCTCCAGTACACATATATACACACGCATCCAGACACACATCATATCAGCTACCTTGGCTGCTAATCTTTTCCTCATCAAACGGACGGTTATTAGAATGATGGCATTTCAGCACTGGAGAGGGTTGTAAAGCTAATGTCATTAGTTCATTATATAATTGAGGAAACCAAGCTCAGATACAAGGGCCTGGTGAGTGGTAGAAGAGGCACTAGGTCTTCTACCCAAAAGTCTAGGGTATTTTCTTCTACAATCCATGCTTAGCATTCAGAAGTCTCGCAAAATAAACTCAGGAACACTCATTGACCTTGCTCACTTATCCACTTGGATTGTCTTTTCTTTCTTTGGACTTGGTAGGTAGAAGTCATCACTGCTGCAGGCAAGATAATCTGACCTGCTCTTCCTGCCAATATGTTCTGACCCAGAGGCTGGAGAGTCTCTGTCCTCTACCAAGAGGAGCTGTGGAGGAATTCGAAAACTGGGGCTGTCTGGGGGCCCTGGTACATGCTTTTTGCTTCATTAGCTACTCATGGAGATCATAGGATTATTACTGCCTCTCTCCCCTTTCTATCACTGAGCAGTTAGATTTTTCACTCTCATTATTGAAACTACTCTTTTCACTTCTTCAGCAGTATCAGCAGAGTGGGGGAGAGCATGGTCTCTGGGGAGGCAGGCTGCCTGGGGCCATAGCTCAGCTAGCACTTCCTGACTGAGTGAACTCAGCCTGTTACTGAACCTTTGGGCCTCAGCTTCTTCATCTGGAAAACAGGAACAATAATAGTGTATACCTTATGGGGTTGTGTAATATGTACCTGCTCATTACATGTTACCAATTGTCACCGTCAATATTACCATCAACAACTTGTGGATGTTTTCAGTTTGCTTTGTACATTTTTTAAGAAAGGGAAGCCTTTCTGGTCTTAGCTGCCTTTCTCTGTTGCCTGGCAATCAGTAAATCATACAGTTATTAAGGTCAAGCTGACCCTTTATGCAATTCTTGCCTAGAAGGCCTCATTGTATATAGTGAGTCACCACCGCTTAGACGTGGATGGTGAGTCAGTAGTCTTTTAAGGAGAGGTCAGAAGGTCTCCTGGCTCAAAGTGAGAGGATCCAAACTTAGCTCTGGGGTGCAGAAAGAAACAGGGCACTTTTATGGCTGAGTGGACTTGGGGTGCCATGGAGAACATGTGTTACCCAGATCAGAGGATATAAATTGATGGGTAAATGCTGGAGCTTTAAAACCACACAGACCTGAGTCTGATTTCAGCTCCATCTCTATTTTGCTGTGTGACTTCCAGCAAGTTATTTAGCCTCTCTGTGCTTCATTTTTTGTCATCTGTAAATAGAGATGGTCTTAATAGAAGTGACTTCATGGTATGAATGCTTGGAAAATGCTGAGAATCAAGTAAATACTCAATCCAAAGGAATTATTTTCATTATCATCATGAAAGTGAATCAGAACAGACAGTTAAAAGGATCTGCCATAACGGAGAAAGGGAAAAGGTAGTAGGAACAAGGATGTGTCTGATGTGGTGAGTTTTACGTAGTGACAAGCCATTTAGCTAGTTTTTTTTTAAAAAAAATTTATTTATTTATTGGCTGTGCTGGGACTTCTTTTGCTGTGTGGGCTTTTCTCTACTTGTGGTAAGCAAGGGCTAGTCTCTAGATGTGGTATGCTGGCTTCTCATTGCAGTGGCTTCCCTTGTTGTGGAGCACCGGCTCTAGGGCTTGCAGGCTTCAGTAGTTGCTGCCTGTGGGCTCCGTAGTTGCGACTCCCCAGCTCTACAACGTAGCTCAATAGTTGTGGTGCACAGTTGCTCCAAGGATCAGAGGTCGAACCCGTGTTTCCTGCATTGGCAGGCGGATTCTTTACCTCTGAGCCACCAGGGAAGCCTTTAGCTAGTTTTAAATGTAAAAAGTCATAACTTAGCCCTTATTGCACCCCAGCAAAGGAATGAGTGATGTGTTTTCACATAATTTGCATGTTGTAGAGGAGGAGTCAGAGACTAGAGTATAAGCGACCTTTCTGCAAAACCACAGATCTGGCAGCTCCAGTTAGGAGCTGAGCTCCTGTTCAGATCCTGCCTGTAGAAGGGTAACCATCCCAGCTCTAGCAAAGGAGACCTTATCAGGTTCATAACTCCACAAGAGGCTAAAAATACGAATGTCACATAATCATCCTGTCCTTCTTCTTGATCTCAACTGGCTCTCCTGATTTCATGCCATCTGCAAATTTGCACATCCTTTGTGCTTCTTTTTGCTCACATTTTATGCCTTCTTTTGCCATCTCATTTACTCGGCATGTTTCAATCTCTGGGTTTCCATTTTTCTTCTTCCTTTCTCATGCACTGTTTTTTTTTTTCTCCCTCCTCTCTTTCTCTTCCCTCCTTTACACCCCCACCTTCCTCCTCCCTCCACACCAATCAAATTCCTGCTAGCTTCTTGCCATATTCATTATTCTACCTCATTCCCCCTTCATTCCTCGAAAACAGCTCACAGAGACTCACCCTTCCCCCCTCCAACTCGCAATGCCCACCCTCCATAAATTCCAGCAGCCTGGCAATCAGTAACTTTCGCATCACACTTCACAGCTCTCAGAGTTTACACTACTTGTTACTATTCTCCTTGCTACCGCTCTCTAGGGTTTCTGCAAAAAAAAAAAAAAAATCCACTTAAAAATATCTTAGGTACAAGTTGAACCCACAGTTAAGTTTACTCGCACATTTACACATTTCCTGGTTTTATTTTAACTAGTGGTTCAGGTTTAGGCTCCATTATGCAGTGAAGAAAGACTAGCTCCATAGGGAACACTTTTTTTTTTTTTCCTACTATGAAGAAGAAAACCATCTAAACATTTCAACAGAAACCCCAGCCCTGGGTCCACCCACTCTTATCTCCCCACTCCCCCAAGCTGCAGCTGATGGGCCGCCGCTTGTTCCTTTGTGGAGTCATTGATTTCACTGTTTCTGGAGCTCAGCTGCCTCCCGGTGTGTGTCTGTGTGCACACGTGTGTGGCCACTGCTGTTTTTGCAGGGGGCTCACCTCTCTTCTGCCATTTTACCAGGACCCAGGAGGCGGCTCTCCGTCTCTCTCTCTCTTTCTCTCCCTGCCCCCAACTCAGCCTAGGCTTTTTCCTGTCTCTTAACTCCACCAGTGCAGCAGCAACTAGCTGAGCTGCTTGCGTGAGAGAGCGAGAGAGAGTGTGTGTGTGTGTGTGTGTGTGTGTGTGTGTGTGTGTGTGTGTCTGCCTGCGCAGCTAGGCCAGGCCTGCGAGCCTGCCTGTCACTGGAGAGTTTTAGTTTGCATTCAGAAGAAAGGAGGAGGGGAGGCAAGGAGGGGGGAGGAAAAGGTGGAGGGGGGAGGAGTGGGGGGGCACTGAGAAGGGAGGGAGAATGTCTTGTTTGTGGCTTGTCAGCAATTGCTTGAGACAAGCTTCCATGTGTGAAAGCTACTTGGCATGAATGCCTGGGCCGTACCAAGTGTCACCGCAGCAAGAGGGGGAGTCAGAAGAAAAACAGATCAGACCAGAGCAGACAATAGGCCCCTAAAGTGTTCCCCCTAAGTTGCTTTGATGTTGTCCTAGTGTCTTGATACCAGGAGGCCAGGGATTGCAGGAAAAGGGTCTTTTTTGTCTTCACTCACTTTCCCCCCTCAGTTTCTGAAATGATTCTCCAGAATTTCTCCTCATAAAAAAGGTAAGAGCCCTAACAATTCCTTCTTCTGTGGCAGGCTGGTTCGCCCGTGCCTGGAAGTGGGGGTCTCATTCCTGCGCTGCTCAGGAGGAGCGCTGGGAGCCTGCGATTGGAGCTCTAGCCTTGCCCCTGGAAGTCTTTGCAGGCGCTCCGGGCTGGGGATGGCCCCCTCTTTCTAGGGAACCCCAGTAACACGATCTGCGCCTCTGGGTTGATGGGGGAGAAGGGGTGGATGGAGAGGAATGGGAGGAGGGTGTGAGGTTGGAGGGCGTGAGGGGGGAAAAAAGAGAGAGCAGCCTGAAAGAGAGGCAGAGAAGGGCAGAGCCCTCGTTCAGAGCAGCCCCAGCCAGGAGCCCAAGGAGGGCCTCCTTGCAAGCTTGCGCGGTGCATTCTCAGGCTGAGCAGGGGCCGGCGGGGGCTCCGCCGAGCGCCTGCAGAGATTACACGAGCTTTGTGTGTGTGCGAGTGTGCCTGTGTGCGTGTGCGTGTGTGTGCACTTCCCACATCCTGCCCTGGCGTGCCTCGTCGTGAAGGGGAGGTACCCCCATCCTTACCACCCCAGCCCAGACTCTCCGGGAGGAAGAGCGGCATGGCAGGCAAGCAGGGAGGCTGAGAGAACTCTGTCGCAAGACGATCCAGAAACTTTTCCCGTCTCAGGGATCTCTCTGGTGGTAGAGACCGTGAAGGAGTTGTGGGCGGCCCCATGCCTCAGTTTCCCCAGCTGTAAAATCCAGAGAGCCGCCTGGGGATGCTGCCCGCCTCTCTGGGATCCGATGAAAACGGAACAGATACCCTTCTGTCTCAAACGCGTTGACAAATCTTCGAGCTAGCAATGCTGTGGCATCACAAAGTAGAAGTGTTATCATTGTTCTTGATCGTCATCATCATGATAATAAAACCATCATTAAGACACCCTGAGACAAATAGACCGGGGAACACAGATCAAGTGTCTGAGCATTTCTAAGGAAACAAAAAGCCTTTTTCCACCTGTTGGCTTCTGTCCTTTTCTCTTGTGTCTTTTCCTTAGATTTATTGGCCGATTTGTACAGAGAATGGGGTGGGAGGGGTTGGGTTTTCCCCTTTTCTCCTCCCTGGTACATATTTTTTTTTAAAAAGAAGGTCAATGTAAGATGCTTGAGAGAGAAAATGTGTCTCCCGTTATAGGAGTTTTTTCAAGACCTTGTGTTTTCTGGCTCTAGCAGGGCATGCAGACACATCTGTAAACTCTACCTTGGAGGTTTAAAATTTTTATTGTGGCTTCTAGAGATTAAATGAGATTTATTTACAAATGCTGTTTATCAGAGAGTGAATATCTTACTGTGTGTGTGTGAGGGTAAGAATGTGAAGGTTGTTTACTCACTGGTGGTTTTGTGGATAAAACCTTTGCTTTTTAAAGTGACATCTTGAGAGATGGGACTAGAGGACGAAAATCAATGCCTAATATTAATTTAAAATTTTTTTAAGGAAAAAATATGTCTGCTTATTTTCTCAAATTATGGGTTTCCTTTCTTCTGTTCTTACACAGTGATTGTTTCAAGGCTCTCAATTGTTGCTCTCTCTGAATTCTCTGGGGGAATTTCTCTTTCTTACCTAATTCTAGGTTTTCTGTGACTCTCCTACTTGTCCATTAAAAAAAAAAATCTGTAAAAGTCTGAGAGGCTGTGCTTCCTTCCATTCTAACTGCAAATGTTTATCAGACCGACTCCCTGTGATAGCTAGAGATTGAAGCTCTGGTTGAGATTATTTATGTTCTTCCCATTGAGGCCTAGAGAACCTGACTTCTGGGTTTGGAAAAGGATGAAGAGAAGGTATTAACTGGCTTGGATCTGGCAAGAAGTCACCCCCCACCCCAATAACATTTCATTGAACCAGAACTGAACTTCATATTTTAGAAATTGTTTTCAACTTTGTAAGCAGAAGGTCTTACCATGGTTTGTCTCTGGCAAGATTTCAAGGTCCAGAAATCTTCCTAAAAGGTTAGAATTTCAGAACTGCAAGGGAAAAGAATGATTATTCCTCAAGTTTTAAATGAGGACACAAAAGCCCAGAGAAGATCATCAGTGATCTGAAGGGGCTCAATACAAGTGTGGTTGCATCTGAATCATACCCTGGGGTTCAGAGTGCCCTGCAGGTCAGTTGTTACGCCAGCCATCCTTTCCTGGCCTCCACATTTGATTTTGTCTGCCCTAGCATTGAGCCAGCCAAAGATGGGCACCTTTTGGAGTTTTGCTGCTGTACTGAGTTATGGCAACACACTCAGCCCTGCTCATGGCACAGACGTGGCAAATATGCGTCACAACATGAATTTGCATGAATTCACATGTGTATTCATTTGTTTATTCAACTAATATTCAGGGGCACTTGCTATGTGCTGAGCATCTTGCTGAAAACTGAGGATGTGGGAAAGAACAAAGCAGATGCACCTACACTTCTCTCAAAAAACTTGCAGTCTTATTGGTGTAATCAACATGAACCACACAAAGTAGTAATTATAATATTGATAATATACATTGAACGGCTTGCAGATGCTCTAATGCAGGGCATAAAGTTGTATAAGTCATTGACCTGAAGTTTGTAATTAAACATAAACTAACTCTCTTTTTGGCTTTGTGGCTAGCTTATTACCCCTGGCCAACTTCCATTCCCTGGTAGCATTTCTACTCACATAGAGTCCAGTGTTTGTAAAGACAGCAGAAAATTCCCTCTTTCTCATTCCCTTCACCCTCCTCCACACAATACAAAAGAGTCACAAATATGTCTGCTAACCCTTTACACATGTACTATTAAATAACTTCATACTTATTGTGAGCCAGCCTATTTAACAGTCATTATCTGGGTGATTCGTATTAGCTATAGCCTCTGTGCGCAGTTAAACCAAATAGGCATTGGAGGGGACATGTGTTTAGGGAGACTCTTGTCTCATTGCACTTGTTCCATAGTTCTTCCAGGTAATACCAAACACTTAGCTGCAGGACACGCCACCATTATCACTGTCATCTTAGAATTCCAAAGACATTTGTGTACAAAATGACTTTTCCCATTCCTACCAACAAGCATACATATCTAAAAAGGGGGGGAGGGATTAAAGCCTCTTCAATGGGTCCACTTTTGGCTGGTTTGTTAAAATCTCACTGGTTTTATGAAGTCAAAGGTAGGAGAATTCCCCCCACCCCCACGTTTATGGTCTTGTTTGGAGAGAATATTTTGTTGAAATGCCAGTCATTTCCTTGGAGGCAGATCTGTTAATGCTTATACCACCATTTTCTACATTGTGTCTTTTTCTGGTACTCACAGGTGTTAAGTCTTCAATGTTGTCAATCCATCCTTTTTTAGATTAATTTAGTAGTTTAAAAGGAAGACAGATATGCCCACCCACACATAAATCATAGGTTTGGTGCCTATCCTCTGGGAACCCACACAGGTTCTATGGTCAAGCCATGTGAATAAGAGGCATTTCTAAATACCCATTGTTGCTAGGCAGTGAGGTAGTCGACACACGTTGTAGTAACTACCCTTTCCGGAGCTTTGGTAGTCGTCTGCATTTGGCACCTGTGGCCATTGCCTTCTGTGAGCTGTATGACTTCATTTGCAAGTCTTTGATCACTTCCGAGACACTCCCCCCCCAACTCCGTGTTACTCACTGGGGAGCTGCCTCTGGGGGAGGCAGGCTGAGTTGCCTCCGAAGAGTAATCCAAAGAGAGGAGTAATCTGAGTGGGGAGTTAAACAGTGAATAAAACAAAAATCTGGTTGGGGAAAACATTTAACAGAGCTAAGGAGCCAGACAACAGTGATCCTGGTCATCCTCAACTCTAGAGAAATAAGAATGAAGATTGTGATGATATTTTAAAAAGGTACAGTGGTTGGATACTTGCATAAATAAAAGTGCTAGAGCCTCTAGTCCTGATGAAAGAAAAGAAAGTGAAGTCGTTCAGTCATATCCGACTCTTTGCGACCCCATGGACAGTAGCCTGCACCAGGCTCCTCCATCCATGGGATTTTCTAGGCAAGAGCACTGGAGTGGGGTGCCATTTCCTTCTCCAGGGAATCTTCCTGACCCAGGGATCGAACCCAGGTCTCCCACATTGTAGACAGACGCTTCATCGTCTGAGCCACCAGGGAAGTCTTGCTGAAGGTAAAACCAATACAACATGCAAGACATTCCTCAAAAGCCTTAGATACAAATACTGCTTTTGCATGTAGTTTTATTGAAGGGAATTTTGTGTCCTCCCAACCCCCAAGAGACATACATATAAGATGTAAAATGGAAATTTTCTACATTTCTTTTAAGTCTTGACATTTTGATGCAGTTTAAAATGATATCTGCTTAGTCCTCTCTTGTAATTTTTTTTTCTATTTTCGATCACACCATGTGGCATTTGGTATCTTAGTTCCCCACCAGGCGTCGAACCTGTGCCTGCTGCAGTGGAAGCATGGTGTCTTAATCACAAGACCACCAGGGAAGTCCCAGACTTCTCTTGTATTAATAATATTGTTTAGTTAAGTACTGTTGTTGTCCTTCTGTTATATTTGAGTAAGGTTATGTAGCTCACCTAAAGACGCACAAGAAAATAAGGGGCAAGATGGCCATCTGATTAAATCTCCCCGTTAGACTAAATCTCTTCAAGAGTTGAGAAGCAAAGAAGTGAGGCAATCACCATGCTATTCAGGTCAAAGGTACTGTGTTGACAGGATATTAAGATAGCTGCCTTAGTTTTTTAAATATATTTATTTAATTTTTGACTGTGTTGAGTCTTGGTTGTATCGTGAGGGCTCTCTTGTTGAGGTACAGGGGCTCAGTTTCCCCATGGTAAGTGGGATCTTAGTTCCCCAACCAGGAATTGAATCCACGTCCCCTGTATTGAAAGACAGATTTTTAACCACTGGACCAGCAGGAAAGATCCTGATTGCCTTAGTTTTGGCCCCTTTTTAAAAGACCGATTTAGAATGTTGATCAAAAGAGAGGAATTCCCCAATTCTAATTTAATAATTGGGCTTCCCTGGTGGCTCAGATGGTAAAGAGTCCACCTGCAATGCAGGAGACCTGGGAACGATCCCTGGGTTGGGAAGATCCCCTGGAGGAGGGCATGGCAACCCACTCTAGTACTCTTGCCTGGAGAATCCCCATGGACAGAGGAGCTTGGCAGGCTTCAGTCCATGGGGTCGTAAAGAGTTGGACACAACTGAGCGACTAAGCACACAATTTAATAATTACTTTTTTTTTTTTTTGCAAAGTACATTGGACTGGTTTCTGGTGTTGGTTTTGCCAATCTATTTCTCTGGACCTCTTATAGAATGAAGTTCTGTGCTGTACTAAATCACTTCAGTCACGTCTGACTTTTAGCCACCCCATGGACTATAGCCTGCCAAGCTTCTCTGTCCATGGGATTTTCCAGACAAGAATACTGGAGTGGGTTGCCATGCTATCCTCCAGGGGAACTTCCTGACCCAGGGATCAAACCCATGTCTCATGTTTCCTGCATTGGCAGGTGGATTCTTTACCACTAGTGCCACCTGGAAAACCCCTGTAGAATGAAGGGGTTGGACTAAATCCTCTCTAAATTCTCTTTCAGCTCTGTTATTCAGTATTTCTGACTCTGTGAATAGGATCTTCCATGAGTCTGGTCTTTTAGTCACCTTACACAAGGCCCAATTCAAGAATTATGTTTACCAAAAGGGGAAATGTGAATTTTGTGGGTGTATGAGATTTATTCCTGTACATCCAAACTGTGTTGACATTTTGAAGTGGAAAGCACAATAAGGAAAAGTACGGTTTTAACTTATGAATTTCAAGAGAATTTGCCAGTCAGCATGCAGACTCATGTGGAAGGAGACGTAAGAACCATTTTCAAAAGAGATGCATTTTGACTATGTCTTTCTGTATAATAAGTATGAATTTAAAATGGCTGGACACTGGGTACATCTCCTAGCTTCACCATTCTCATGCTTTTTCATAGAAATTGTGCTATTCCTTTCTGCATTATGTTTACATGTGGTTTTGAGGGTGCAAGGGACCAATTTAAGCAATTACAGTGTTTATGATACATGCTGTGTGTTTAATGTTATGCTTTTGGGGATGACAGGACTGTTGATGATCTTTATGATATGCAACTCCTGACGGATATTGCTGAAGACTTGCTGATGTGATGACAAATACATAAATAAATGTATGTGTGCATATATATATATATGTATGTATATATATGATATGTTTAGAACGTGAGTAATAAATTGCTTCTAAAGTGAGCCCAAGAGTGGGACAAAAAACGAGAGTAAATGGCATTTTTATTAATCATGTTTTCTATGAGTAATTCCATGCACTGTTCTTTTGAAATTGGTTAAAGGTTTGGAAAGATATAATTGGAAAATTTCACATAACAGCTTTTAATGCAATTTTTAGAACGCCAGAGTAAGTTCTTCTGCCATATTTTAGAAATATCATCTTGGCTTGTTGCAAGAGTGACCAGTTCAAGGCTGCTTTGACAGTTAGTAAATCACTGACTCTCTTTGAATTGGTCTTATTTTCTATCTGAAAAAAAATAGTGTATAAGATATAATTACTTTATAATTGGAGAAGAGAGTTTTGAAAACAACATATAGTAATTTTTTTTCACTTATATTGTTCTTTTATTTTTGGTTGCTTAAAATTTCTAATTTGGGGTATTTTGCTTAATCTTACACATCAACCCTTAGAAGTAGATATATAAGAGAAAGGCATTATTGACTTTAAAGATGGAAAAACAGAAATAGGTTTGTGGAATAGTATAATGGCATGCCTTTTAGAATATACTCTGTAGAAATACATGAAATGTTTGATTATTGGTAAGTGTTAAACTATTATGGGAAATAATATTCTACATATTATTGTGGTCAACTAATTTTTAATAATATAAATGATTATCAAAAGTATTTTTATGCTATTCACTTGAAGATTCAAAATGCCTCTAATGTAAAGTTTTGGAGAACTTTAGTGATTTCCATGAAATCCAGAATCACTGTTTTTCTTGAAAAATAAATGCACAAATTCAAAATTAACAATAATGTGATGACAGTTGAAAGAAGCCAAGCCATCATTTGCTCAGAAGAGAAACTTGTGAATCTTGAGGTAGCTTTATCTTGCCTAACACTAGATCTATTGGACTGCCTATTATCCTTGGGGCTTGTGTAGTTAGTACATGTTTGAGGAGGAAAACTTTGCAGAGGGTCTGTGGACAAGGGACTTTTTGAATGTACGTCCAAGACACACTTACCCTAATGCCTGGAGTGGTGAATTATTGTATAGAAATCCATGAAATACTGGGCTGTTTAAGACAACCATACTCTAAAGAATGCAGAATTTTAGTTCTTGTACCAGTTACCAGGTCTTCTGCCTTGTCTTTTCCAAGCCAACTGCCGCTGCTCCTTCAAGATCATCCTGGCCATTTCTTCTGGAAAGTTCCTTAGTGTCTAAGGAACACAGCACCCTACCTCCTTTCCTGGGCTGGTCATGTACTTATGTGGCCCTCCTCACACTGCCCTGGAATGATCTGGCTTCTACTCTGGGCTGTGGTCCCATCAGGGACTGGGGCCGTCTTTGGTTTTTGTACCCCTAATGCCTAACTTAGGGTGAAACAGCAGATGATCCATAAATGTTGTTGAATGGATAAACGTTTTTACTGTATACAGAAAGAATGACAGGTAAAAAGCTTAGATTGTATAATCTTATGTCTCAAGTTTAAAATACAGGAAATTTCTTATATTAGAGTATTCACTCTTCTTCTCGTTTGCAAGTAAATTACACATTCATAATGAAGTATTTTTCTACTCTTGAACGTTCCTATTTCTTATGTCCAGTTTTTCTCCCCTAAAGCTTTTTTGTCATGTTTCCCACCCCTGAACCTTGTGCTTACCTTACTTAAGAGTTTATTTTTTATATCAAAGAATGTGTGCTCAGTCACTTCAGTCGTGTCCTACTCTTTGCGACGCTATGGACTGTAGCCTGACAGTCTCCTCTGTCCATGGGATTCTCCAGGCAAGAATACTAGAGTGGGATGTCCTGCCCTTCTCCAGGGGATCTTCCCAACTCAGGGATCGAACCTGCGTCTCCTGCATTGCAGGTGGATTCTTTACCCACTGAGCCACCTGGGAAGCCCTTATGTCAAAGAATCCCTTATGACAAATGAGTTGATGAAGTTTGTCTTGATAGTAGTAGCCGAAGAGAAGCTTATTCTACCTCAGTACACGGAAAATAGAGAGATATTTGGGGAAGTCAGGACAATCAGAGGATAGTGAGGTAAATGACTGTCTTCCAGGAAACTGTAGTTGTGACCCATCTGAAACAAAGAAGGGGAATAGTACAATCTAACTTTTCTAAAAAGGTTTTTAAGTGCTGAACCCTCTAACAAAGGCATACTGGTTGCAAAGAACTGGATCACTGAAGTTTCCTCGAGAAAAGGGATTTTCATTGTGAGGATGCTCACAGATGGAACCTGGAATTAGAACTGGAAATCCCTGAGCTACTGAAGAAACTCTAGGCACCACCTTCTGTCTTCCATCAGTCCTATCCTCTCAGGGTGTGTTTGCTTTCCTTAAGCTCTGTTTGTTGCCTTCCTTGAGCTCCTTTTGCTGCCTGCTGGTTTGGTCTTCTAACGTTATTCTGAATAGTCACTCTCAATCTCATAGCTTTTGTTTACACCCAACTGTTGCTTCTTTAACTTGCCAAGGACCCCCCATGTCGAGAACCCTACACCCTTTCTCCCTTACTTCCTTCATGGCTTCTTCCCCAGGGCTTCTGTCCTTATATTCTTTCATTTGTAGTGTTCCCTGTGAATTGCTTCATTCTCTCAGAATTCCCTAATTTAGATTCCCAAGAAAGAATCCAACTGAGCCTTTCATTGCCCTGTCTTATAGGACTCTAACCAGTTTAGGATTGGAGTTGCCCACAGATCAGGAGTGCACCTTTAGTTCAGGATGCTGTGGCAGAGGGTAGTGGGTAGAAACAGGTGGGCAGTCAGTCAGTATAAAACTGGATTGCCTTTTAGTAGGAACTAAGGAATGCTCAAACTACCGCACAATTGCACTCATCTTACACGCTAGTAAAGTAATGCTCAAAATTCTCCAAGCCAGGCTTCAGCAATACGTGAACCGTGAACTTCCAGATGTTCAAGCTGGTTTTAGAAAAGGCAGAGGAACCAGAGATCAAATTGCCAACATCCGCTGGATCATCGAAAAAGCAAGAGAGTTCCAGAAAAACATCTATTTCTGCTTTATTGACTATGCCAAAGCCTTCGACTGTGTGGATCACAATAAACTGTGGAAAATTCTGAAAGAGATGGGAATACCAGACCACCTGACCTGCCTCTTGAGAAACCTGTATGCAGGTCAGGAAGCAACAGTTAGAACTGGACATGGAACAACAGACTGGTTCCAAATAGGAAAAGGAGTACGTCAAGGCTGTATATTGTCACCCTGGTTATTTAACTTCTATGCAGAGTACATCATGAGAAATGCTGGGCTGGATGAAGCACAAGCTGGAATCCCTGTAGAAATATCAATAACCTCAGATATGCAGATGACACCACCCTTATGGCAGAAAGTGAAGAGGAACTAAAAAGCCTCTTGATGAAAGTGAAGGAGGAGAGTGAAAAAGTTGGCTTAAAGCTCAACATTCAGAAAACTAAGATCATTGCATCTAGTCCCATCACTTCATGGCAAATAGATGGGGAAACAGTGGAAGCAGTGTCAGACTTTATTGTTTTGGGCTCCAAAATCACTGCAGATGATGATTGCAGCCATGAAATTAAAAGATGCTTACTCCTTGGAAGGAAAGTTATGACCAACCTAGATAGCATATTAAAAAGCAGAGATGTTGCTTTGCCAACAAAGGTCTGTCTAGTCAAGGTTATGGTTTTTCCAGTGGTCATATATGGATGTGAAAGTTGGACTGTGAGGAAAGCTGAGTGCCGAAAAATTGGTGCTTTTGTACTATGGTGTTGGAGAAGACTCTTGAGAGTCCCTTGGACTGCAGGGAGATCCAACCAGTCCATCCTAAAGGAGATCAGTCCTGGGTGTTCATTGGAAGGACTGATGCTGAAGCTGAAACTCCAATACTTTGGCCACCTCATGAGAAGAGTTGATTCATTGGAAAAGACCCTGATGCTGGGAGGGATTGGGGGCAGGAGGAGAAGGGGACAACAGAGGATGAGATGGCTGGATGGCATCACCGACTCAATGGGCATGAGTTTGAGTAAACTCTGGGAGTTGGTGATGGACAGGGAGGCCTGGCTTGCTGCGATTCATGGGGTCGCAAAGAGTCGGACACGACTGAGTGACTGAACTGAACTGAACTGAAGGAAGGGCCATCTTCCCTTCCATATAGCTCACAACAAATGTACTTGACATATCTATTATGAGGCCATTAGGGAAGTCTGAGAAATTAAGGATAACCAGATTATTAAAAATTAAAATGTTTCATGGATGACGATTAGTATAACTGAGATAAGAAGACCGTGGGAACAAATAGCAACTTTATAACCAGGAAAGAAATTGGGAGAGGGAAGTGTATTAGAGTTAGTTCTTAGATGAGTGGCACCATTTCATACATTTATTAAAGAATGAATGTAGGTAAATAGTGAAAGTGAGACTATATTGACGTGAATCCCAGAGGCTAGTTTAAAAAGCAAGCATAAGCCTGGAATTGAGGCCCAGAATGAGAATAAATAGGAATACTAAGCTTTTTAGGGAGTTTCTGCCTATCCTTTCTTCCTGTATTTTATACCTCTTCTTCTCTGTTCTGTACTTGATCCCTCTTAACTTTAGCTTCTGGAACCATCTGTCATGAATTAGTGATGTGACCTTGGGCTGGTTATTTATTGTCTCTCAAACTCAATTTATTCATCTGTAAAATAGGGCTAATGATTATTATTTCAATAGCTTATTATATGAATTAAATTAGATGGCATAATATATTTAAAGTGACTGGTACACATTACTTAGAATGTCATAGGTGCTCAGTCAATTGTAGCAATTATTCTAGCACAAAGGAAGGAAAGAATTGACTAAACAATGTTCTAAGCAAAATTTTGCTTGTCATATCATTTATTCCTTGTAACAATCCCACAGGACTTGTATTATTTCTACTTTTTCTTTTATTGAGGTACAAGTACAGTAGTATATAGTTCATGTGTTATTTCTACTTTATGAGTGAGAATACACTAATAATATTTAATTGGTATTTGCTATGAGAAAAGCACTGAGCTAAACCCTTTCTTGTGTTGTCATATTTGAACCAAGATAGATACTGTTCGTGTCTTCATCTCCTAGATGAGGAAACTGAGGTCTAGATAGTTCAACTTGCCCCAAATCATACATCTAGGAAGTGATAATCAGAGCTTGGGTGTAAGTCCATCTGAACCTAGGCCAGTCTGACCGAAGTTTTCCAAAGTCACAAAATCGACGAATGTGTGTATGACTGAGTCAAGACTGAGGTCTTGGTTAGGGCAGTAATTCTGTAGCTCACCACCAGAGCCACACGCTGATGAAGAATAGTGGTCACTGTACACACACTTGTGCTGCCTCTGAATCTGAGTGCCATGACTGGACTGCAAGGGCAAACTTTGGAAAGGGTACAAAGGGAAATTTTTTTTAATAATTGAAATATGTTAAAATAAGTTCTCTCAGACCTGCTGAAATGATTTAACAAACATGTGTTGGAAATGTCTATTGTGTGTCAGGCAATGAAAAATAGGCTTGGCACTGTGGAAATATAAGATGAGGAAGGCTGACTCCCTGCCTTCATTCTGGTGGATGGAGATAGATACTCACCCAGCCGGTGATAAAGCAGAGGACAACAGATGAAAGAACTGTGGAGTTAAGAGAGAACATTAATTTGGTGGTGAAGGGTATGTTGGTGGAAGGAACTTGGGAAGTCTTCATGATGAAGATGGCATTTGCAATGGTTTTTGAGGGGACAAATATGGAAGTACTGCCTTCTATAGTTTTCTTTTTCTTCACACCAAGGATTTCATAAAGGGTGGTATAAAGAAGATAACTACTGTGGTACTATGTGGCTAGATAATAGGATTTCAAAGAGTAAATTCTTTGACTAAAAGTAGAGAAATATCTACTCTGATTAATCATAGAGAATAAATAACAAGTTCCTATTGCATAGCACAGGGAACTAGATTCAATGTCCTGTGATAAATCAAAATGGGAAAGAATATAAAAAAGAACATATGGATGTATATACCTGGATCAGTTTGCTGTGTAGCAGAAATTAACACAACATTGTAAATCAACTATACTTCAATTAAAAATGATTTTAAAAATTAAAGGAAAAAATCATAGAGGTATATTGGCATTTTTCTGGTCTACAATTATGTATATTTTTATTGAAGGAATCAGAATGTGGAATCCTCTATTCTGTGCATCCTCAGTTGGGGATCTGTAGTTGTCCAGCCATCTAGCAAGAGCCTGCAAATCCCTCCAATGGCCAAATGGTACACCAGTAGCTGTTCTCAGCTATATTGAGTGGTATTAAGTAGGTATGAGCACATAGGTCATTTATCCATCTATACTTCGATTAGAGATTTTTTTCTGTAGCTGGAAATTCCCAGTTTTCCTTACATACATTATCAGGCTTTCTGAAATTTTTTTGGAGACAGTCCTAATTGAAAACGTTTTTGTCTTGTTTTCCATAAATTTGCTTGTGATTGGTAGTCTGTTTCCGAATGTTCTTTCAGATTGTTAATTAGATGGAGTTTCCACATCTTAATCCTGTTTACAGAGGCCAAGTAAATGTCTTCCACTTATCCACTTGCAGTGAGAAAGTCCATACTTGTGTTTATGCTGTGAGGTAGAAAGCCAGCTCAGGGAAGGCAATGGCAACCCACTCCAGTACTCTTGCCTGGAAAATCCCATGGATGGAGGAGCCTGGTAGACTATAGTCCATGGGGTCTTGAAAAGTCAGACATGACTGAGTGACTTCACTTTCACTTTTCACTTTCATGCATTGGAGAAGGAAATGGCAACCCACTCCAGTGTTCTCGCCTGGAGAATCCAAGGGATGGAGAAGCCTGGTGGGCTGCCATCTATGGAGTCACACAGAGTCGGACATGACTGAAGTGACTTAGCAGCAGCAGCAGAAACCCAGCTAAAAAGATCTGTCGTTTTGATTTATTTTGGTTCTTTGCTCAAGTCCCCTTTTCCCAAGCTCTGTCTTAATGCTCATCCTTTTTTTTCAAGGTCTGGCTCAAATGTCACCTTATGACAAAGTCTTTCTCAATTTCTAGAGCCCAGGAAATCTCTCCAACTCTATGGTATCCATGTTATCTTGTTCTTTTCTTGGAATGGTCGTAGTAGCTATATGTGTTTGCTATCTCAAATTTACTATCACAAATCCCTTAATAGGTAATAAACAAGAGGGCAGGGCCTTGAGTTCTAGTCATCTGTGTGTCCCTCAAAATACCTAACAGGGTCGCTGCTTTACAGTTGGTTGATGCTCAGAGGTGTTTATTGAACTGAACTTAATTGTATTCTTGGTTTTATTGGATTGATTTTGGGTATGGTAACCTTGATATCTGAGCCCCAGTTCCCTTTTGGAAAAGAAATGTTGCTTTAAAAAAAAAAAAGCATCATCTTACTGATTTTAGGATGAAAGAAACCATGTAATATAAATAGTAATTATAATTACTATTAATAAGCATCATTAACATAGCATGGACTGATAGGATTATTTTCTTTACTTGCTTTTGCTGGCTGAGTGGGCAGACTTGGTAAACTAACTGGTCTTTTCCATCTCTAATATCTATGATTCCTTGAAATTTTATGTAGACAAGTGCCAGCTAATGTATACTGGAAGGAACAATTGAAACAGCTCATACTCACTGATGGGCTCTGAATTACTCTACTTGTAAGTGCTCAGGAAAAAGATCTCGGATTCATTGTGGATTGCTCAATGGGGACATCTGCTCGCTGTGTAGCAGCAGTCAGAAGAATGAATGAGATATAATAGGCTGTATTAACTTTGAGAATGGGATAAAGAATAATGCAGAAGATAATATAGTGCACATAATTTGGCATTGACTACTTCTGTAATTGCAATAAAACATTTTAATGATATACACTGATGTTATGACTTCACCTTAAAATCAGAATTCGGCATTGAGTCCTTTCATTTCCGAGAAAACAAAGCAGAAATATAAAGGATCCAGAGAAAAACAACAGACTGTCTCCAAGACATACAAGGGATTTGCCTGTAATGAGAAACTGAAATGACAAGGACATTTTAATTTGGATAAAGGGGGGAAAATGACATTGTATAAATTTATTTAAAATTAATGAAAGTTTCAGAAAATTGCTAGAGCTAGCTTCTGATTATCCCTGGTAATGGAGGTCAGAGATAGGCAGGATAATTGAAATCCCTGATAATCTCCAACCCTCATTTCAGATATTAGTTGTAGGATCCAGTCCTATGGAAAGTTTTAACAGATGAATAAATACAAGACATAGCAGCCCAGGGTTTGTGAACTAAATGGCTCATGAGAAAGACAGTGTGGGGTGTTGGGAAATGCACAGAATTTGGAATAAGGTGAACAGGGTTCTATTTTGTCATTTCTGTTTATCATCCATACAACCTTGAGTGATATGTTTAACTTCTATGAGATCCAGTTCCCTCATCTGCAAAGTGAAAGGTCTGTAAAATTATAGTTTGTTGGGAAAACTACATAAGTTCATTGGAAGTGGTTGGTGAGTGGTGATGTATGAATTTGAGAGCTGGTTGTCAAGAGTGCTGTCCACTTGATTGGCCAATCTCGAGAGCAGACATGGCTCCCAATACCAGGGAGGCAAGGGGGGCTCACACCACTCTTCCCTTCTCTTCAATCTGCTATCACTAGCGCTCACAGTAGGAGGTTTTAGAAGAAGTATGCAACATTTCCTTCATCTCCAGAACCATCTGCAGCATGCCTACTCCCTTGCTTCCAGAAAACCTTAAGATAACTTTGCATATGTTTTTTATTAATGTGAGATTATTTAAAGGTCATCTCCTGTGATTTTCTCAATAGCCCTGTAAGGCTCATACTGCAATTATCCTCACCTTCCAGACTGCAGATACTGAAGCACAGACACCTTGCTTAGGGACACATAGTAATGGCAGAATACAGAGTCAAACCTATGCTCTCTTGCTTCTGGGTTGATTTTAAAAGTCTAAAAAATTGTCTCATGTGACAATATTGATCCCTTTCCTGGGGAGTGGCTGGGCTGGCGTTTCCTTATTTCCCTGGGAACTCCTACTCTATCCTGTGGCACACAGTTCAGGATTCATCACCAGAAGTCATCTTGTCTGCTTTCATACCCCTGTCTTGTAGCTCTTAACAGGTTATTATGTTAACAACAGTAGAAACCCTTTTACCCTGTTCAGTGAATAGTTGGTGACTTAGCTGAACAAGTTCGTTAAAGCAAGAGTCATACAACATGATGGAATCATCCCTTAAGCCTTTATTTCCACTTAAAACATCCCTCAAGTTTTTGATGTAGGGCCAAGGCCTGTCTTTTGAGTTTAGGGCCTCCCAGTAACACTCCTCATCCTATTTCTCATTTAAGCCACACCTCCAAGGCTTTCATAGTCATTTTGTCTCAGTTTCTTTAAAGTGGAGCTGGATCTTAAAGACATTCTGTGAGACAATCAGATTTTTCCAGATTTAATGTTGACTCTTCCCTAGTGGTTCAGTAATAAAGAACCCGCCTGCCAATGCAGGGAATGAGAGTTCAATCCCTGGGTTGGGAAGATCCCTTAGAGAAGGAGATGGCAACCCACTCCATTATTCTTACCTGGACAATCCCATGGACAGAGGGGCCTGGCAGGCTACAGTCCATGGGGTCGCAAAAAGTCAGACATGCCTCAGCGGCTAAACAGCAAAAACCCCCACAACCTAAGCTGACAATGCATTTTTTAGTAACTCACCTTTAATATGCCTTTCCCAAAGTTTCAACTTATTGATAGATATAGAAACAATTTTCTCTTGTGCACTCATATTTCATTATTTTAAGTAACTTTAATTAAATTGTGGAATTATGATAAGAAGAACTAGCATAAATAGTTTTCTCCACTGGTGAGAAAGCAGGCTGTGGGCCTCCTGGAGTAGCCACTCTTGGCTGTGATCAGGCAGCATGCCATGGGCCTGGTCTTTACATTTGCAGGGGGAATGGAGACCACAGATGAGTCTCAGTTAGGTGCTGGCCACTTAGGAGAGCCCTGACTCAGTATGGCTTCTGTTCCATGTCTGGCCTAGAAGATGAATACCTTGAAACTTTAGCCTTTATCTTTTTGGTTAGTCCCCAAACCCACTACAGTGATAGGTGTGTGTATGTGCTCAGTCGTGTCCAACTCTTTACAACACCATGGGCTGTACCCCACCAGGCTCCTCTGCCCATGGAATTTTCCAGGCAAGAATACTGGAGTGAACTGCCATTTCCTACTCCAGGAGATCTTCCCTACCTGGGAATTGAACCCGAATCTTTAGTATTGGCAGGTGGATTCTTTATCCCTGCACCACCTGGGAAGCCCAGTGGGTGCATAGTGGACCCTCAGTTAACACTGATAAACTAGCTAACTGATTACACCAACAAAAGCAAAACTCAGCTTTGTTGCTGCACATCTTCTGGTGAGGGTCTTAAGCACCATCCTCTGTGCAGAAGTTGGATTAGAGAGAAAGAATTAGCAAAAGCATTCCCAGTATTGCTGTAGGATAAGATGATATATACCATTAGAAGTTGAATGGAAGGCAACTACAAAGAAGTGAATTTTGTATAATATGTAATTAACCTGGATAACTCACTAGCACAAAATAATAGTGAGACAGTACACTTGATAACATCTTTAAAAGGATTAGATAATATTCTTACATGAGGAAAAATCCACACTTAACAACCACAGTATTTGACTATGAAAAGCCTCTCTGATGATTACTTTCAGGACCAGCTGGGTCAAGAAAAAATTTCCCTGACTGACATATCCTTGCAACGTTGAGTTTATGATATGCTTCTTGTGACAAACTAAATCATCTTGAATTGAGCACCAGAAGAGGAAAGAAGTCAGATCTGAAGGATATTAAACTTGATGGCAGATTTGGGAGTTGCAGGTAGAATGTTGGTGAGGGCAGGGATATCCTCTTTCCTAAGATAAAGAAAATCAACCCTGAATATTCATTGGAAGCACTGATGCTGAAGCTCCAATACTTTGGCCACCTGATGCAAAGAGCCGACTCATTGGAAAAGACCTTGATGCTGGGAAGGACTGAAGACAAAAGGAGAAAGGGGCAGCAGAGGATGAGATGGTTAGATGGCATCACCAATTCAATAGATCTGAGTTTGAGCAAACTCCAGGAGATAGTGAAGGCCAGGGGAGTATGGCCTGCTCCAATCCATGGAGTCACAGAGTTGGATATGACTTAGTGACTGAACAACAAGAAGATACAATGGGCAAAAACACTTAGCCTTATGCTCAAAAAATGTTTGAAACAAAATTAACGGAGCAAGCATAGTTGGAAAAGTACAGAAAGTTTCTATGATGAGTAAATGGGATGAGAAAAAGTATCAGTTCAGTTCAGAAGCTCATTCATGTCGACTCTTTGCAACCCCATCGACTGCAGCACACAAGGCTTCCCTGTCCATCACCAACTCCTGGAGCTTGCTCGTATCCATTGTGTTGGTGATGCCATCCAACCATCTCATCCTCTGTCATCTCCTTCTCCCGCCTTCAATCTTTCCCAGCATCAGGGTCTTTTCCAATGAGTCAGTTCTTCACATCAGGTGGCCAAAGTATTGGAGCTTCAGCATCAGTCCTTCCAATGAATATTCAGGTCTGATTTCTTTTAGGATTGACTGGTTTGATCTTCTTGCAGTCGAAGGGACTCTCAAGAGTCTTCTCCAACACCACAGTTCAAAAGCATCAATTCTTTAGCACTCAGCTTTCTTTATGATCCAACTCTCACATCCATACAAGACTACTGGAAAATACATATATATATATGTATATATATATATATCTCCATGCTATATATATATATTTACCTATTCGTGTATTTATATACACACACATATATTTGCTTATTATATGTATGTGTATATATATTCACAAATAAATAAATATATATATAGTGTGTGTGTATGTGTGTATGTATACAGTAGAAATAACACTCCATAGGATCTGGTGTGAATCTTCTCATTAATTTTCCATATTGTGTACCTGTTGGCCAATTCCAATAATTAATTCTTGAGGACCCCCCTATTCTTCAAGAGGTTATGAAGCAGTTATCTAGAAAAGGAAGAATGGAATTAACATTGTATTGAGCACTCATTGTGTGCCAGTTATTAAGCTAGGTATTTAATATAGCTTAGCATATTCCTTTGAATATAAGTTGCAATTGATTTTTTAAGATCAACTTTACTTTATGTGCCACTATGAAAGAAAAAAACAAAAATTCCCAATTAACCATAGCACACCATCAATGTTAAAATACATCTTGATTTCAGAGCTTTTAAGAAGTGAAAAATATGCATCTTAGAGAATCAGTGAGATATAGTATCTCATTTAATCCTCCCAATGACCCTTACATTAAGCATTCATATTGCCAGATGAAGAAAGTGAGGCTCAGAAAAGTCATTTGCCTAAAGTCAAGTAGCAGGTAACTGTTAGAACTGGAGTTGAACCCAAAGTAATCTGTCTCCAAATCCAGCACCCTTTCCACAGTTCCTTAGTTCTATGCCATTTTCTTTTTTTTTTTTTTCCTATGCCCTTTTCATAGTTATAGAGTTCTATGGTGCTGATGGAAACCAGTGCTTGCCCAGGATTCAGAGATTTTAGAAAATAAATAATAAAAACAATGTATTCTACTAAAAGCACTCACCTTTGAACTTGTCTCCCCAAAACCTTTCCTCGGGGGGTAAAACAGTGAGTGACACTAGAGTCAGTAAGAGCCATGGAGTTCTAAGAGTGAAAGGGCAATTTGAGTTCCTCTGGTTCAGTCTATGTCTGGTGGTTGAACGCTGATGATAACACTCCCCCAGGGAGCCCTGTGACCTATGAGAAGCACCAGCAGGGCGGGGCCCCTTGAGCAGCTCGGTGCACCTTTTGTGAGCTTTGCTTTCATCTCTTCACTGGTCCCGTTCTGTGTGTGGAGAGTCTAGAGTTGGCCTCACTGTCTTGGCACCACATGGCCCTTCCCATATTTGAGAACAAGTATGAGGGCCCCTCCAAGACTTGTCTTCTCTAAGGTGAACCTTCTGAGTTCCTTACAGGACATGGTATAGAAGTCTCTCTGGTTGCTATTCTGTTGTCTGTATTCCTTTGGAAAAAGAGGCGTTCAGAAGGGTTTCCCAGGTGGCTCAGTGGTAAAAGAACCTGCCTGCCAGCCCAGGAGTCATAGGAGACACTGGTTCAATCCTTGAATCGGGAAGATCCCCTGGAGAAAGGCATGCAACCCACTCCAGTATTCTTGCCTGGAGAATCCCGTGGACAGGAGAGACTGGCGGGCTACAGTCCATGGGCTCACAAAGAGTTGGACATGACTGAGCAGGCATACTCAGTCATTTTGTTTCGTATGGGATAGAGATCTGTCACCTCCCGAATCTGCCTGCAATGCGGGAGACCTGGATTAAATCCCCGGGTTGGGAAGATCCCCTGGAGGAGGACATGGCAACCCACTCCAGTATTCTTGCCTGGAGAATCCCCATGGACAGAGGAGCCTGGTAGGCTACAGTCCATGGGGTCGCAAAGAATCTGACACGACAGAGAGACTAAGCGCAGCACAGCACATCTCCTGGCACAGGCTGTGGGTACATTTGATGTGTGCAGAAGCTCATCACAGAAGTATAGACTCCTTCCTTCTCTCTCCACCCCTCCCCCCTGCCCTTTTCTTAACACCTACTACTATGTAGGCCATCTGAACTTTAAAATGTATTTCATTAGAATTGATTAAGGATTTTTTACTTTGGGCCTATGTTTGTTTGTTTTGTTGATTTTTTTTTTGGCATTTGATACTCATCTCCCCCAGTTTTATAACATCCACAAGTGAGATTTTTTTTAAAAGGTTTTTCAGAGCATTGATAAAAACATTGCGGCAAAAATTGAGCTGAGTAGGGACAAAGACAGAGCTGGCTGGGAGGTCATAGAAAATCTTTTAGTTGTTCAGTTACCAGTCCATTATATTCTTCTGTCCTATCTTTCTATGCCCTGGATTTCCCTATCTTGTTTATAAGAATATCAGGGGCTTTACACACGCCACCTCATTTTACCCGGGCAAAATGTCCGTAACACGATATGACTCCCTGTTTTCAGTTCAGTTCAGTTGCTCAGTCGTGTCTGACTCTTTGCGACCCCATGGACTGCAGCACGCAAGGCTTCCCTGTCCATCACCAACTCCCATAGTTTTCTCACACTCATGTCCATTGAGTCAGTGATGCCATCCAACCATGTCATCCTCTGTCGTCCCCTTCTCCCGCCTTCAATCTTTCCCAGCATCAGGGTCTTTTCCAATGAGTCAGTTCTTCACATCAGGTGGCCAAAGTATTGGAGCTTCAGCATCAGTCCTTCCAATGAATATTCAGAACTGATTTCCTTTAGGATTGACTGGTTTGATCTTCTTGCAGTCCAAGGGACTCTCAAGAGTCTTCTCCAACACCATAGTTCAAAAGCATCAATTCTTTGGCAATCAGCTTTCTGTATAGTCCAACCCTCACATCCATACATGACTACTAGAAAAACCATAGCCTTGACTAGATGGTTCTTGTTTTACAATTAGGTAAACTGAGCCTCAGGCAGGTGAAGGAGCTCTCCCAGGAGTGTTTGTTAGAAGCAGAACCAGGATTTGCAACCGTGTTTTCACATTCCTTCTCCTCTACTGTGGATGTACCCATTGCAAATTTTTTTTTGCTGAAATTCAGAAATGGTATTTCTACCTCATTTTCCTGAACTACAGGAGAGCATTTCTGACCTCAAGGAACCAGATGTCATAAAAGAAGTGCCCTCTCTTCCTCCTTCCCCAGAGAACCTCAGGCAGGAGACTGGATAGCCCGCTTCTCTCTAAGGATTGGAAGTTCTCGCACCCTTTCCTTTCCGTTGACTTCTCTTAGAAACAGGCACAAAAACAGTGTTTGAACAAGAAGATTCTTTCCTGAACACGAAAGGGCTATTGAGCAGTATTTGGACTTAGAGAAAACAGAAATTTTAAGAAACTGGTAAAAGCCAGTTACCTAAACTCTTGGTAATAAAGTCGCCAGAGTTATAAAGACTCGCTTTCTCTTCGTCCCTCAGCACATGCTATGATGACTTCATATTTCAAAATAAATTATAATTGTAAAGTTAAAAACTAAAGAGAAAGAAAACAACATAAATGATTCAGGGAAGATGCAGAGAACCAGCCCTACTGCTCAGTCCAAGGTGGGTGAGCATGGATGAGATACATATGGGGTTGCCAGTCCAGGGGGAGATGAGTCATATGCTGAGGTGTTGACTGCCACGTGCTCTCTAGCTAAGGGACTGGCCTTTGGCGGATTCCTTAAAACCTTCTGGGAGGAGTCTTTTAAACCATAAAATAGTAATAAAAACAGGGCACTATAGTTCATGGGAGCATCCTTTTTTATATGTAGATGATCTCAAATCCTTTTTGAATAATTTTCTTTATTTTGGCTGTGCTGGGCCTTTGTTGCGTGGGCGATTCTCTAGCTGTGGCGAGCTGAGACTACTCTCTAGTTGCGGTGCTAGGGCTTCTCATTGCAGTGGCTTCTATTGTTGGGGAACATGGGCTCTAGGGTGTGCCGGCTTCAGTAGTTTCGGCTTCCAGGTTCTAGAGCACACACTTCAATAGTTGTGATGCACCAGCTTAGTTGCTCCGCAGCATATGGAATCTTCCTGGACCAGGAATCAAACCTGTATCTCCTGTACTGGCAGGTGAATTCTTTACCACCGAGCCACCGGGGAAGCATCTTGATTCTTAAACACAATTAATAATAGATACAGTGTGTTAGTCGCTCAGTTGTGTCTGACTCTGCTACCCCATGGGCTGTAGCCTGCCAGGCTCCTCTGTCCATGGAGTTCTCTAGGCAAGAAGACTGGAGCGGGCTGCCATTTCCTCCTCCAGTAATAATAGATGGTTTACAACTAAACACTATGCTAACAATATGTCTAATTTAAATAACACTGGGGACATGCAGTTATCCTCCTTCATAAAGAGAGTCAAGGTCTGTGCATGAAGCAAAAGAAAGGGAATGAGGAAAGGTCACCTTGTTGCTTCCCAAACAAATTTGTGCCCGTTTTCTACATAAATAGAAGCCTTTGCTCCGTGAGGAGGTTCATTCAGTACCTTTCTTCCAAAGCAAAGTCGCTGAAGATAAATGAACTCACCCACACAATTGATTGAGGTAAACCCCAACACACTAATTCAGTCTTTCTGGAATGCTAATACAGTACAGTGAAGAATTAGGGAATTAGCTGAAACTTTTTATCTTTTTTTCTAAAAAGGAGCTACTCAACTCAAAATTAATTGCGAAGGGAAATGGTTCTACATTATTTCCCATAAACCTACCTTGGGGATTGAAGGACTGTGGGTAGTGGGAGCCACAGACATGAAATCTGTGTCCTAAGGCACTGTTAACACAGTGTATGATTTTCAGCAACTCCCAAGTGACTTTTTCCTCACATCCATTCCATGTAAAACAATGGAAACCTATTTCCATGCTTATTTGTGTTTCCCAGGAGATCTTAAGTGCCATGTGAAGATTAAAGGGCTAGGCCCTTCTTATTCCCTCTCATGATTATTCATAATTTTCTAAAATAGTCTTATTGAACTGCACGACCTAAAGATGAATTTTAGGTCTAGTGCTCTGTTTGTTCATTTGTTCATTCAACTAATATTTATCAAGGTCCTCATCCCACTCGAGTCTTCTTGCCTGGAGAATCCCATGGACAGAGGAGCCTGGAGAGCTTCAGTCCTTGGGGTGGCAGAGAGTCAGACACGACTGAGCGACTGACAGTTTCACTTTCCTGTACACTATGTTCTCTGCTTGGGACTAACAAGCATAAAAAAAAAAAATGAATAAGGTTCAGTCATCATCCTTAAGGAGCTATTAATTTAGTAGAGGAGTAAGACATGTACACAGATAACTGTAATACAGAGAACAAGTTAATAAATGCTTTAAAAAGAGTCAGACCAAATCCCATGGGAGGTTAACATCTAGGTAGAAAGAGCAGAGAAAGCCTCAGGAAGATGGTATCATTTGACTCCAGGGATTGAACAGTAAAAGACATCTTACATATAAGTGGAGGAAGCATCAATTCAGACCCAGGAAATAGCACGAGTAAAAGCCAGCCATGTGCTGAGAAGAGTAAGTAGACCATTTGACCAAAGCATAGGTCAGATGTAGGTAATCATGGAGAGACAGCAGCTTGGGAGACATGGTGGAGGATCTTAAATTTTGGGTTAGAGAATTGTAATGGAGTTTCTTGGGCAGTGGAGAGCCATTGAAAATTCTTGAACAGAAACAGTGACATAAGCAGATTTTACTTTTGGAAGATTTATCTGGCAATGGTATGTGGCGTGGAAGAGTTAGTCAAGAGTCTGAAAGACCAGTTAGGAAGCTATTAAGACTAGAGTAGTTCTGGTGAGAAGTGGTGAGACCTTGAATTAGGGTGAGGCAATGGGAATGCAATGGAGCAGTAATTTCAGAAACAGAGGGGCCGAGAACTTCAGAGAGGCTGAGTTGATAGGATTTGGCAACAGCTTAAGTGGGGGTGGGGAAAGACTCACCCATGACAGATAACTGGCAAAATGATGATGCTTTTCAGAGAAACTGGATGTGTGCACTTAAGTACTCAACATTTATGTATTTGGGTGAGGGGATGGCAGGATTAGAAATAATCTTTTCAAAAGGCAAAATCAGATCCTATTGTCCCCTGCTTAATAATATCCAAATGGCCTTCTACTGCATTTTAGAATGAAGTCCAAACTCCTTACCATGAACTTGTGTAAGGTCTCCATGATCTGCCCTTATGATTTACTCTAACCTCATCTCCTGGTACTCTCTCCAATGCTTCAGCTTTAGCCACACCGGTTACCTTTCAGTCCCTTAAATGCACCAACTTTATTCCTGCCTCAGGGCCTTTGCATTGCTGTACCCCTGTGCCCAGAACACTCTGCCCTCACATAACTCGCCTTTCTTGTCAGTCAGGCCTCAGCTTCAATGTTATCTCCTCAGAGAAGACTTTCCTAATTAGTTACCATACCCATCACCCACAGCCACTCTTTCTCACATCATCCTGCTTTTATTCTTTATAGCACCTACCATAATCTGAAGTGATCTTATTTGTTATGTTGTATCTGTTCCCCTCTAACAAAAGTCAGCTCTAAGACCATGTCTGTATCATAACTGTATCCCAGTTATTAGAATCAAGTCTAGCACATATGAGGTGCTTCATAAATAGTTGCTGAATGAATGAATGAATTCTCTTTGGAGAATATTGGCTTTTTATTCAGGTGTCACATTCATGTGGACTTCCCTGATGGCTCAGATGGTAGAGAATCTGCCTGCAATGAGGAGACCTGGGTTCAATCCCTGGGTCGGGAAGATTCCCTGGAAAAGGGAATGGCAACCCACTCCAGTATTGTTGCCTGGAGAATTCCATGGACAGAGGAGCCTGGTGGGTTTACAGTTCATGAGGTCTCAAAGAGTCGGACACAACTGAGTGGCTAACACTTTCATTTTTTCACTTTCACATTCAGGTAGAGACAGGCAACAAATACTTGGATATATGGGATTAGAGCTCAGGAGAAGGCCAGGCTTGACATCTGTCTTCCAGGAGATGAAAAGTCAGGAAATGTATTACAACTCCTGGGCCTTTTTGAGCAAAGGCATCACTTTAGTGTTTCTGCCTCAATAACTAATATTAAACCTTAAATCTCCAACTTAACCTCTGTTATCCAACTGAGTGTCTTCTGTCCTCCAGAGACTCTCTTCTTGGTAGACTTTAGCAAAAAGGCTACTTTGTCAGACATAATTTTGGAATCTCTATTTTAGAGTTGCCCACAGAGTCACCAGCACCTTAAAAGTAATGCAAAATATTAATAACTTCCATTCACTGAGCTCTTGTGCCAGGTAGTATACCAAATGTTTTCACGTGTTATCTCATTTAATCCACTTTAAAACCTTGTAAGGTAGGCAAAAAAAAATCCCCAGTTTTGCAGTGGAGGAAACTGAGCCTCAGAAGTATAAATCCCTTGAACCCTGTCAGATCTGAAGTTCACATTTAGTCTGAGTGACTCCAAAGCCTAAGCGTGCTCTGCGGTGAAGTGGGGAGGGGGGCGGTAGAGTTTGTGGGAGGGTGAGAAGGCAGTGGGAATCTTTCTTTTCCTTTGAACGCACATGTGACTTCTGGAAACATACAGGAGCTGTAGAACAGAATCCCAGTTGTGCCGCTCAATAAGCAGGTAATCTCAGACTAATAACTTTATCAACAATAAAATGCTGCTGAGAATGCTGTCGCATAGAATTTATTCTGTCAAGTACCATCTGCAAAACGCTTGGCACACAGTGGGACTTAATTTTTCTATTTTTTTTTTTTTCTCGCAAGAGACACACTACTAACTCTTGATTCTCTCTGGGTTGGATGGTCTTAGTTTGTGGACTATTGAGTTCCTTGCTTTCTTATTATCATATTGTGTTGTATTGTTTAATCTGTAACAACTTCTACAATGAAGTCAGGATTGGAGGTTGTACTGTCTGTTAAAGGAACTGAAGAAATGAAGTCAGAAGTGATTGATTTAAATTACTGCTTCATTTACTGTTTGACCCTGGGCAAGTATCCAGGTCTCAATTTGCTCATCTGTAAAATGAGATAGTATTACTTGTCTTCTACATCACAGGGTTTTGGTGAGGACCAAATTATAGTCATGAAAGAACTTTGGAGAGCATAAAGTCATATATAATTGTGTGTGTGTGAGTGCTAAGCTGCTTCATTTGTGTCTAATTCTTTGTGACCCTACAGACTGTAGCCCATCAGGCTCCTCTATCATGGGATTTTCTAGGCAAGAATACTGGAGTGGGTTGTCATTTCCATTTCCAGGGGATCTTCCAAACCCAGGGACTGAACCTGGTCTCCTGCTTTGGCAGATGATTTCTTTACCACTGAGCCACCAGGAAAGTCCCATATGATAGAATATCAAAGATCAAGAGAATGTTGGCCATCATCTATTCCAACTTCCTAATTTTATTTATTTATTTTTATCCATGCCAAGTGGCATGTGGGATCTTAGTTACCCGACCAGGGATTGAACCTGCACTTCCTGCATTGGAAGTTCAGTCTTAACCACTGGATTGCCAGGGAGGTCCCCAAACTTCCTAATTTTATTAACCCCAAAGAACTGAGATCACTTGCTTGAGCTCATACAACTCTTCAATGGATTTCCACCACTCTTTGCACAGTATAACTGTGAACACACAAGTAATAAGGTAGCATTATTTTCCTCCTGCAGGGTGGCTGATATCATCCATCTTAGAAGAAAATATATCTGAGACAGAATTTACAGGTTGCTTGCTATTGCCATTCAGCAGCCTTCTCCTGTCTGGCCTAGTGCTACTGGTGAGCCCTCGCTAAGTCATAGTGAAGACATGGTAAAAGATGGGGGACACACCTCACCCTTCCACCACTGCCTCTGTTGAGTTACGAGGGCCCTAGAAGGCTGACTTCCTTGAGAACCAGAGTATTCTGTGGTTGAGAATTTGAATAAATTCCCCAGATCAGATCAAATTCCTTGAGACTGGCCTTACTTCCTCTTTACACTCATCTGAATCATGATATATTGGATCTTTAAGCAAACTGCTAGGGAATTAAAATGGGGATTGCTGTTCCCAGGGTTATATGTAATATGCATGTAAAATGGTAAACAGCTCTTGGTATATGGTAGGTGTCCAGTAGACATTTAATTCCCTTCCCTCCAGCTCTATCCACTTCCACTACCATCCTCTTACCAGCTGCCAGCCGTTTCCGAGATAAACAATATAACACTTATAATTCCCAAGTTGCCAGAACCCCAAACTCCTGTTTTTGTTGTTGTTGTTGTTGTTTTTGTTTGGTTTTGCTTTTAATTCTTATCTCTTTGGTCAACCTTTTTTGAGAGTCTACAATCAAGGGCCCTGTGTATGAACAGTTGTAGAGGTATGGGAGCAGGGGAGATAGTTCAAGATTTTATAAGACAAAGGATCTGATTGGTATAAAAGCATTTCTAGAGACAACAGAAGTAGAAAGTGACCCAGAAAATCTGCACTGTGTGGTTGCTCTGTCCCTCCATACCTGTGTGTGAATTAACAGTGGGGTTCATTCTTCACATGAAATGGCCATTGGGGCCTTATTGGAAAAAGGGTTAGCTGGGTACTTGAGAACAAAATATATGTATAGGCAGAGGTGGGTCCAGGTTTGGGGGAGCTGGAAGTTTATTCAGTTTGTGGGACCCTCCTGAAGAAAAGATTATTCAAAATTAATTAGGTTCAGGACCCTGCAGGTGGTCTGTGAAAGTGAGGTTAAAGCTTCATTGTCTTGTTCATAAGTTTAGGTCTAACTAAGAGGTGTTTCTTCATGTTTACAATGTCCCATGGGGTGGGGTAGGGGTGTAGTAGGATGCTGGGTGAAAGCTAATCAGAGAAGGATTCTGGTTATGAGAGGTTATTTATCAGGCATCTCTTCTTAACTAACCTTGTATTGAAGTTAGAAGATAAAGTTTGAATTGGACCCTTTGGGAAATAGAGTCTGGATGGGTAGGAAGCCAAAGAGTGGGCCAAGAACCTCTTCCAATGAAGGGAAGGGACAAATACTAACATTGTCTGTTTGTAGTTGTATTGTAGTGTTACAGTACTATAATATATCTATATCTGTAGTATCTATAGTATTATGATAGAAATATCACCAGTAAGTTTAGGAAGAGAATTCTAGTCTGGCCTACTTTTCACCATCATAGATGACTTATTTCCAAAATATTCTAATTGAGTTGACATTTCACACATACTTGATATATGCCTAAGGGAAATTTAGGAGGGAAAGCCAAAATGGAACCCATTCATTTTTTTTTTTTTCCATTTATTTCTGAGTCCACTAAGAGCAAGAAAAAAAAATACTTTATTTTAAAAACCAGATATGTTCAACAATTAGTAGTACAAAAATCCATCAAACTTGGCTTATAACTGACACTCAGTTAAAGGGAAATATGTGAGGAAATAATGAGAATCTAAGAGGTGAAAGCAAGCAGTGTTCCTGCATAATGAAACCTAAATCTGTTCCTGTCCTAGGACCCCCACCCCCACCCCAGTCTCAGGAACCAATCTCTCCTGCCTCCTAATGCAGAGATCCCCTTATCTACTTTGAGGATGACATTGCTAGTGACCTAGCAGGTCTGACTGCCTTTCTGCTCAACTGCTGTCTATCTATTTCAAATTTTATCTTTCAGCTCTAATGGTTTTGCACTTTCAAACTGCATGCATTTAACTCTGAAACTCACTTGCACACACAAACACTAGCAAACCCCATCCAGTTTCCTTAACAAAGCCTGCTGTCTTCTTTCTTTTGGAAGGCCTTGCATATCACGCTTTAGATATGCTAATAATCTCACTGATCCCTGTAGCCAGTGCCTTATCTTTTCAGAACTCCAAATGACCCACTCATCCCAAGAAAGTTCTAGTCATGTTACTTCTCCCAATAGGGCTGTGTTTGGGGATTTAGGTGCTTGAGGGCAGAACTGTGGTCAAACGATCTCATAAAAGGTGAGTTCCACAGCCTTGAGAGGCTTTATAATCTAACAGCGCAAAGTCTTAACAAATATCCTGTTGATCATTCAACCTAGAATGCTGTACTTCATGGAATCACAAAATTTAAGAGTTGTAGAATCCAACATCTCACTGAATGCTTAAATCCCCTCTCCCATTAAATTTCATACCTGGGCACGTTGATCCAGAAAAGTTGCCGTAAAAAGCTAAAACCAGGTCAGTTTCTTTGTCATTTTACTTGGTTCCAAACAGAACACAAAATAACAGCCTGTGATTTCTAGAAACCTATCTGAATGGAAATCTTTTACTTCTTTTTTTTCAAATAGAGAAACATGGATCAGATGAAATGGGAGGGCAAATTCAAGAGGACTTTGAGCAAACTTCTTTTACCTACTTCCTTCTTCCCCACAGTCTTTTTTTGTGTGTGTGTCCTATTTCTTCCATCATTTTTGAACATAGATGCAAAAATCCTCAACAAAATGCTAGCCATTCATATCCAACAATACATTAAAAAGATCATACACCATGATCAAGTGGGATTCATCCCAAGGATGCCATCATTTTTCAACATCTGCAAATCGGTCAATGTGATGTACCACATCAACAAACTGAAGAATTAAAAACAACGATCATCTCAATGGATGCAGAAAATGCTTTTGACAAAATTCAGCACCCATTTATGATAAAAGAAATTCTCCAGAAAGTGGGCATAGAGGGTACACACCTCAACATAATAAAGACCATATACAACAAACCCACAGCTAACGTCATACTCAATGATGAAAAGCTGAAAGCATTCCCTCTAAGATCAGGAACAAGACAAGGATGTCCACTCTTGCCACTTTTATTCAACATAGTCCTAGCTACTGCAATCAGAGAAGAAAAAGAAGTAAAGGGAATCTAAACTGGAAAAGAAGTTAAACTATCACTGTTTGCAGATGACATGATACTATACACAAAAGAATCTAAAGATACTACCAGAAAACTGCTAGAGCTCAGCAATGAATTTGGTAAAGTTGCAGGTTACAAAATTAATACACAGAAGTCTGTTTCATTTCTGTTTCTCCCATCATTTTCTTTTTTTTTTTTTTAATTCTTTTAAAAAAAATTACTTAATGAATATATTTTGCTGTACCAGGTCTTAGTTGTGGCATATGGGATCTTAGTTCCCTGACCAGGGATTGAACCCAGGCACCCTGCATTGGGAGCATGGAGTCTTAAGCCAATAGGCCGCCAGGGAAGTCCCCTCCCGTCATTTTCATTCATTCATTCATTTATTCAGTCATACCACTGTTCCAGGTGCTAGGGATCCCTAGGAATCATAGATAAATGCCTTCCCTTCAGGGAGCATACTGCATAGTGTAGTGATGAATAAATAGACCAATATTAATACAAAGTGATTGATTAAGATGATAAATAGAAGTCTGGATGTGGGAAGGTGACCTCCGGGCAGCTGGGATAAGCATGGGAAGAAGAAAACTCTTAGACTGAGCTTTTCAGGTTTAGAGGAGTCTTCTGGGTGAACAAATAGGGAACCGAGGCAAGTGGAGGAAAAGCGTCCAGTAAGGGGGCAACAGAATGTGAAAAGTGACAGAGCCATTCCAGAACCAAGACTTCTTAGTAAATAACTATTTTCTTGAAAAGGATTATTTTTGGAGAGAGTAGAAGGAAGTGAACAAGAGCCAGGAGAGAAAGGATCTGTCCTACAACAAGGACTTTGAACTTTATCCTGTAAGATCATTCTGACAGTACTTTGGAGCAGGGCAAGAGTCGGACACGACTGAGTGGCTGAGCATGCACACAAGACTGGAGTCAGAGAGATTAAATAGCAGGCTGTCAGAGTGAAATAGGAGCGGGTGGTGAGGGTCATTGGCAGTGAGAATGAGGAGGAAGGGGTGTATTTTAAACATTTTGGAGGTAGAATCTGAAAGACAATGTGGTAGTGAGACAGTAGAGGCTGCGATGACTCTAAACTCTGGTTATTAAAAGTGTGGTTTTCTGAAGGGAAAAAAGAAAGAGAGAGAGAGAGAGAAAAGGGGTTAAAAAGGACGATCAGCCATAGCAAAAGATTACGTCTGTCGAATCTGAAGACTCTACAGGATGTCCTGATACCTTTTTTAAAAAGATATTTATTTATTTATTTGGCTGCGCCAGGTCTTAGTTGTGGCAGGTGAGATCTTTTGTTGCAGCATGTGGGATCTAATTCCCTGACCAGAGATTGAACCTGGGCCCCCTGCATTGGGAGCACTGAGTCTTAACCACTGGACCACCAGGGAAGTCCCTGTCCTAGAGTCTTAATGGAGCTTATGGTTGAGAAAAGTCTGGCTCAAGCTTAGTTAGCTTCAGCAGACAAATGTTGATTGTAACTTGCTGTATGCCAACTATTGTGTTCAGCAGGATTTCCGGGCTATAGATATTGGCTTGAGAGCTATCTCCTTGTCAGTGGCAACTGAAGCTATAGGATATCACCCAGGAAGAGTGGGTTGAGTGAAAAGAGAAGTCTTGGGATGGAAGTAAAAGAAAGTTGGGAAAAAGTGAGAAGTGAAAGGAGAATTAGAAAACTGGCATCACAGAAGTTACAGGGAGACAAAAGGCCTTGAGGAGACAAGTGTGTGAATCCTGCAAAGCCAGGCAAGATATAGAGTGGAAAGTGCCATCTGCAGTTGACAACTTGAAGCTATTTGTAACTTACATGAAAGCAATCTTTATTTTTATGAAGTGGGGTAGGCAAGAGCTTTGCATCATCTTCTTTGGAGCAGGGATCATGTTTTCAATTTCTTATATACTTATACTCTAAATTTTGTCCCTTTTCCTCATCCTATCCCTTTGTACCCCTGTCCCCAAACACAATGTTGTTGTCTGATTTCTCCCCTAAATTCTAGACACATTTACAGCTACCCAGGGACACCATGAGCAAAACAAAATGCATGCACTTTTATCTAAAAATCCGGAATCTCTTCCTGCATTTCCTTACCTAGTTAAATAATCCCACCTTTCATCTGGTTTCCTAAGCTAGAAATCTTGGGTCATTGAATTCTTTCTCTTCCTTACCTTCTACATCCAAACAGTCATGAGAATCTATTGACTCTACCTTTAAAAAGTCTTCAAATTCAGTATTTACTTTCTCCACCTAGCACTTCTGGGACTTAATTCATTTCATCATAATGTTGTGTGTGTTCATGTTTCCTCCTCTAAATCCTGAGATCCTTGAAAATAAGGCCATCCATTTATTTAATCTTATAACTCTGTCCCTAGTGTAGTGGCAGGCACTCAGTAGATGCTCAGCACATGTTTGTTGAATGAATGAATGACAAGACCTTTTCATACTTGACATTTGCTTGGCTGGCCAGAAGCTTATGGAACCCTTTCTCTGCCTGTGATCTGCCCTTTCTGCTCTCTGATCTGCCTTCCAACCTCCTTCCTTCACTTTAGCTCCAGTTGGGTGATGTGACCTTTGCATGAAGATGATCAGATGCATTAAGCAAACCAGTTATAAATTTGCCCTCTTCACCCCTCCAACAAGGAAAACATTTCTCAGATAAGAAGAGTGATATATAACCTAGTCTTCAGAGGTGTGGTGAAGTCACTCAGTTGTGTCTGACTGTTTGCAATCCTATGCACTGTAGCCCTTCAGGCTCATCCAGGATTTTTTAGGTAGTAGTACTGGAGTGGGTTGCATTTTCCAGACCCAGAGATCAAACTCAGGTCTCCCACATTGCAGTCGGACTCTACCATCTGAGCCACCAGTTACTCCGGAGAGTAACTACCTCTCCATGGCAAGGATTCTGTCGTCCCAAGTGTTAGTCGCTCAGTCGTGTCAGACTCTGCAACACCATGGACTGTAGCCTGCCAGGCTCTTCTGTCCATGGGGTTCTCCAGGCAAGAGTACTGGAGTAAGGACTTCCCTGGTGGCTCAGGTGGTAAAACGTCTGCCTACAATGTGGGAGACCTGGGTTCGATCCTTGGGTCGGGAAGATCTCCTGGAGAAGGGAATGGCAACTCACTCCAGTATTTTTGCCGCCCCCACCCCCCCCACCCAAAAAGAGTACTGGAGTGGTAGCCATTCCCTTCTCCAGGGAATCTTCCCAACTGAGGGGTCGAACCCAGATCTCCTGCATTATAGGCAGATTCTTTACCCTCAGAGCCACCAGGGAAGCCCCCTATCTTCCCAAAGTTACCCTATTTTGTGGCTCAGAATAGAATCCAGAGACTTCCCTGGTGGTCCAGTGACTAAAACTCTGCACTCCCAATGCAGGGAGCCTGGATTTAAACTCTGATCAGGGAATTAAACCCCATGCCGTAACTCAGAGTTTGTTCTCATGCTGCAAATAAAAATCCTGCATGCTGCAATGAAGATTGAAGACCCCATGTGCCACAACTAAGACCTGGTGCAGCCAAATAAAGAAATATTTAAAAAGAAAAAAAAGAAAGAAAGAAAGAAAAGAAACCCAGTAAGTGCCAGTTGGACTAGTGCATAAATGAATGAGCCAAAGCTTAAAGGCAGAGAAATGTCAATTAGACCCCCAACCTCAAAGAAGAACCACTTTCTTTCTACCAGGGAAGATTAACTGTAAGGACTTTTGGGGACAACCCATTTTAGAGTTCGGCCTCATGATGAGGTTCTTACTAGGGAGACTCTAGCCCTTCAGCCCTTCTAATGGATACTTGAAGCAATAGTGTCTCATGTTTTCAGGGACAGGCATACTCCTTAAAGAGGAATGGATGGACCTTCATAGTCCTGAAGATACCAGCCCCATTTGGGGCTTTTACTGGCTAAATGGAGTGAAAGAACAGGACATGGTCTCCCTGATACCTCTGCCTCAGGGGACTTCCCAGTACCTCTGTCATTCCTAGGAACTGGTCTTGGATTGCTCAGAGTCCCATATTTACTGGGTCATTTCTCCTACACCTTTAAATGGAAGGACTTGTTTTTTGTCAACTTATTGGTTTTTTTTTTTTTTTCCTCCTGTAGCAACAAATGTAAAACATTTTTGTTTCTCTTTTGCTTCAGATGAGGAAAGCTGGTATAGTTTTCTCAGGCAAACATCCCAACATGCTGTCTTCAGAGGGGCATAGTCCTTTGGACTTGGGTTCATCTTGTGACCTTTCTGCACCACAGTTTTCTCTGTTGTCAAATGAAGGGTCTGGTTGACTTACCCAAGTTCTCCCTTAGACCTGCTATGCTGTGATTTGGGGGTTCAGAATATTTCCCTCACCACCCTAGTCACAGAGGCCCTTGGCTCTCTGTCTGGCATGCCCTACATAGCACAGAACGCTGAGTTATGGACACAAAAATGATACATTGAAACTGTATTCACACAAAAGACAAAATGAGAATCAGGAGAATGGCACAACCATTCTTCTTACAGGTTTCTTCATTTTACCCAAATATTTATTTATTCATTAATATATTTATTCATTTTTTATCCTCTTAAATTAATCATCTGTTGTTTTAAAAAACATTTTAATTAAAGTATAATTAATTTGCCATGTTGTACCAGTCTCTTTTGTACAGCGTAGTGACTCAGTTATACACATATACACTTTCTTTTTTTCCTATTCTTTTCCATTATGGTTTATCATAGGATACTGAATTTAGTGCCCTGTGCCATACAGTAACACCTGTTGTTTACCCATTCTAAATGTAACACTTTGCATCTCCCAACCCCAAACTGCCAGTCTATGCCTCTCCTTCCCCCATCCTCCTTGACAACCACAAGTCTATTCTCTGTCTGTGAGTCTATTTCTGTTTTGTGGATAGGTTCATCTGTGCTATATTTTAGATTGCACATGTAAGAGTCACCTATTATATTTTAAGGCCTGTGCTAATTCCTGTTCCTTTTCAGGATTCCTTAAAATTTTGTTCTTCTCATATGTCAGACTGGAGTCTTGGTAACCAAGGGCCTTTCTCTTCAATCCCTCACTTGCCTGGGTTGCCCATGCTCTTAGGAAATGGTAAGGAACCAATACTTGTGACCAGTGGAAAATAAGGAAGAAGTTCTTAACTCCCATATGTCTTCATCCATAAAAATCCATCTCCAGCAAAGAAATGGAGGCCAGGAATACCATATGAGTATTATCTGCTTCTTAGGTGTGAATCTCTGGAGCCATCCTGCCAGATGAGCAGCCAAACCAATCTCTGGCAAAGACAGACTCATGCTTGATCTCAGGGAACCTGCATTCCACCAGCTGTACACCGTGGGGCCCACCCAGGCATCCCTGAGGACACTGTGGGTCACAGACGTTCCTAGTCAGGTCCCATTACAATTAGATACAATTAATTAATGGGCGAGAGGTGGTAACTCACTGTTACATGATGTTTGCAATGTGCAATCGGCTGTGGCATTTACTATCCCTTTTGATTCTTGTAACTCTGGGTAGGGGTGAGGGGTGGGAGAAGGATGGCTCTTATCCTCATTTTACACTGGAAGAACACACACTGGTGGCTCAAGCGGTAAAGAATCCACCTGCAATGCAGGAGAGGCAGGAAATGCAGGTTTGATCCCTGGGTCGGGAAAATCCCCTGAGGGAGGAAATGGCAACCCACTCCAGTATTCTTGCCTGGAGAATCTCATGGACAGAGGAGCCTGGTGGGCTACAGTCCATGGGGTCAAAAAGAGTTGGACATGACTGAAGTGACTTAGGACGCACCCTGGAAGGAAGTTAAGCTGCCCAGCTTGAGACTTGAGTTTCCTGGTCCCAAATCCATTGTTTCTTCCTTCTCTTTGTGCTTTCTGACCAACCATCACTGAGGCTCTCACCTTGCAGGTGTGGAACCAACTTGACATCACCCCAGGGCAGTCTATTTCAAACTGAGGCAAGGATAGTTAAGTGTTTTCCAATCTTCCGAGAGTTGGCTGCAGACAGACCCTCTCTTCCATCGAAGCCAAGCTCCTGGGTTGGGAAATGCTTAGTGTTCTGGGCATTCAGGCAGGGTCTACCACCAGCCCTTCTTCAGGGTGATATTGAGGTCCTTGCATTCTTCCTCAACAAATGAAAAAGCAACCTCTTCCCTCATCCCATACCTTTTCCTCCACAGAGAGACTCTGGGGTGAGGGAATCACCACAGGATGTGGCTGTGGGCAGCCCTCCAGACAGAGGAGTCAAAGAACAGACCACACTACTCAGGGTTACCACCTGAGGAGATGCCAGAGGAAGCATGCACCAAAGGACGGAAGATGTACTTTCCCAGACTTCCACATGTCTGAAAAGGTGTAGAAGCTTCTTTGGTTTTTGCCCCAAACTCCTGTACTGGAACCCAGTACTCTAGTCACTTGCTCCTGTATTGTGCTCAGTCATGTCCGGCTCTTTGAGACCTCATGGTCTGCAGCCCACCAGGTTCCTTTGTGCATGGGATTACCCCAGCAAGAATACTGGAATAGGTTGCCATTTCCTTCTCCAGGGGATCCTGCGACTCTGGCATTGACAGACAGATTCTTTACCATTGAGCCACCTGGAAAGCCCTAGTCATTTGCTCCACATACATTTATTGAACATCTACTATATACTAGGCTCTGATCTGGGTACTGGAGATGAAACACGATACAAACCAATTCTGTCCTCCTGGAGTTTAGGTTATAATGGGGTATAGACTGGAGGCCAGCTTTAGAGCAGGCTTTTGCTGCCAAGGCCCCTAAGAGTCAGGTGACCAATGTGTCACATTCATCTTCTCCTACAACAACAGAAATTCCTCCCAGGATAGAGTGCAGGAAGTTCTTGGTCTGAGCTGACCATAGTGGACCAGCCAGCATTGCATTTTTGATCCCCTTAATACTTCTCTAGAAGAAAATGTGAAAGGTTTTGATTCTCTCTGAATGTTTAAGAACAGGGTTTGGGGCTTTGCTTATGGTTTTTGTGTCCCCCAGTAGAACAATCTGGCAAAGAATATCTGTGTATAAGTACCCCATATTTCTGGAGGCTCTAATTAGACTCCGACAGTAATAGAGAATCAGAGTCCCTAGAACTTTTTTCTCTGAGAAAAAAATGTCCAAGTGCTAGAGCCTGAAGAAAATAGCACATGTAAGGATTTTCTCCAAGACTGAAGTTAGTTTCATTGTTGTGAAAAGAGTTAAAATATGTAATTCTGATGCGGCAAGCATTTGTCAAAGCACAGGGACTCTAAGGCAGGTAGTCTAATAATGAAGTTCTTGGGGTGTTTGTGTTGGGGAGGAGGCATCTTATTCTCCTTAGAATGCAGCATATATTAGACACACAATAAAGACTTCATAATTGATGAGTATTGCTGGCTAAGAGTAAGGTTGAGGGACTTCCCTGGTGGTCCAGTGGTTAAGACTTCACAGTTCAGGTGGTGTGGGTTCAATTCCTAATTGGGGAGCTAAGATCCCACATGCCTTGTGGCCAAACAACCAAAACACAAAACAGAAGCAATATTGTAACAAATTCAATAAAGACTTTAAAAACTGTCCAAATCAAAAAAAAAAAAAAAAAAAAACCTCAAAAAAAAAATATATGTATATATATATAAAGAGGGCTCACCCCATAGGACAGAACCACAGATTGTCAGAGCCAAGAGAGATCTTGGAGATACCTTCTCCAGTTCCTTCAGTTACAAATGGGAAGGGGAAAAAAAGCAATTCAGCATAACAGTGATTAAGAGGGTAGGCTCTGGAGTGAGATGTAGGTTCAATTTCTGACAGTGACAGATTTTGGCTTTTTTTTTTTTTTGAAAATTATTTACTTAGGTCTCAGACTCCTCGTCTCTAAAATGAAGAGTATTGCTAGAAAGGTGAAGTCAGAAAATTCACATAAAACAGTCAGTACTGGACCTGGCTCAGTACATGCACCAAATGTTATTTTCCAGGAAGGACAAGTGACTTGCTGAAGTCACACGGCTAGTTAGAGATAAACCTGAAAATAACTATGTTTCCTAACTCCCTGTCATGTGTTTTTCCCACCACCACTGCACTATGCCAGAAAAGAGTAGCAGGACAGGTAACATGAGGACTTAGAAGTGAGTATGATGGTGACTTAAAGGGAAAAAAAAGTCCTATTACTTATGAAGGATACTATGTGCCAGGTGGGACTTCCCAGGTGGCTCAGTGGATCAAGAATCCACCTGCAATGCAGGAGACACCACTCGATCCCTGGGTTGGGAAGACCCCCTGGAGAAAGAAATGGCAAACCACTCCAGTATTCTTGCCTGGAGACTACCAAAGAGAGAGGAGCCTGGTGGGTTACAGTCCATGGGGTCACAAAAGATTCGGACACATCTGAAGTGATTTAGCACACGTGCACGCGTGTGCCAAGTACGACCTGCATTCCATATGTGTTACCTTATTAATCCTCACAGAAATGCTGCATTATTCTTATCCCTGCACTAGCGATGTAAAACTGAGAACTGGGTAGAATAAATAATTTACCCAAACGCAGGTCTGCCTGCCTGGCCCCCCAACCCGACGCTTTACTCTACACTCTGACTGTGGTAAGACTGGAGGAATATGACATTAAGTGTATAGCAAAAAGGACGTTAAACAAGGCTGTGCATAGTCACCCCTTACTGCTGTCACTGACCTCAGTGGCCGCCCCTTCAAGGGGCTATGACAGTCGTCCCTGGAAGGACACAGAGTGATTTGAGTGGACAGTGTTTTTACGGTATTTGTTTCTCTGTGGAGGAGAATCTGTGTAGGGAGATGAAGAACCTGCTGCCATCTGGGACCAGAATTCCAGAAGAGTAAACTTATCTGCTCACCTTGGTAGCAGGGGATGGGGCTTTATTTCCAGTGTGAAATGCCAAATAGTCCAAGAATGATAAAATCACCCTAGTTTTTCTTATGAACTCCTAGAAGTCATCTTTGTTGGTATAAATGAGATCATTTAGCCTAATTAGTTCCAAGCTTAATTAGCAGTAATTATCCCAACATGGGAGTAATATCCGAGCAGGAAGTGCCGAGTCCTCGATTAGATAGATCTCTAATTGGTGTTACAATATTGTAATTAAAGCGTGTTTGTACGCCTCTGCCGCAGCACGCGATTTGTTTCATGTCTGATTAAACAGGGAGACCCAGAAGCCTTTGAGAGAGCCAGGACTTTAGATCTGACTCATACATGTTAACCCTGTGACAAAAAAGATTTGGGGCCCCCGCCTCCCTGCCATGGCGAGTGTGCTGCCCTGAGCTTGAGGGTGTTCCTGCCAAGAGGACGTGTACTTGGCTTGCTGATCCCATCCCCTCCTGTGCAGCACGTGCAGGGGAACCTAAGTGTTTGGCTGAAGGTTCACTTGCTAAGTTTTATACTTTTGAGGGCCGCCTCATCTATAAACTGGAGAAGGCTGTACAGAGTGAACAAAGAATCATAGCCATCGTTTACTGAGCACTTACTATATGCCAGAAGCTACACAAAATGGTTTATTTCTTAAAATACTTGTGTATTTATTTGGCTGTGCTGCATGTGGGATCTTAGTTCCCAGAACCAAGGGTTGAACCCATGTCCCTTGCATTGTTAAGCGAATTCTTTTTTTTTTTTTTAGTTCTACCAGTTTATTGCTACCAACCCATCTCCCTCCACCCTCATGTACACATGCTCAGTCATGTAATCCCATTGGACTGCAGCCCGCCAGGCTCCTCTGTCCATGGACTTTTCCAGGCAAGAATACTGGAGTGGGTTGCCATTTCCTTCTCCTAAGCGAATTCTTAACCACTGGGCCACCAGGGAAGTCCCAATAATAGCTATTAAACAATAGCTAGACAGTAATAGCTATTGTTTATTGGGTGTGTGGTCTTCCCAGGTGTTCAGTGGTAGAGAATCTGCCTGCCAATGCAGGAGAAGCAGGTTTGATCCCTGGGCAGATACCTTGGAGTAGGAACTGGCAGCCCACTCCAGTATTTTTGCCAGGAAAATTCCATGGATAGATGAGTATGGTGGGCTACAGTCCTTGAGGTCGCAAACAGTTGGACTTGATTGACTGACTGAGCATGCACCCATTGAGCATGTCCTATGTTCTAGATGCTACACCAAACGCTTTCGATGTCAAAATGCATTAAATCTTTAGAGAAAACCTCTGAGATATAATAGCAGCCATAATCCCTATTTTTACAGACAAGGACCTGAAGATGAGGGAGTTGCTTCACTTGCCAACTCCAGGTCATCCTTCCAGTCTTACCTTGAGCATCACTCCTCCAGAAGGCCACCTCTGACCCCTAGACTAGCTTAGCTCCTTGTCAGTTTCCCTCACAAACTTTACTATAATTTAATTGTCTGTCTTCCCCACCAAATGATAAACTAACTCATTTCTCCTTTGTTCTCTACTCTGTGCTGAGTGCCTAGCACCCAGAGAAGTACCTGCAGTGTAGCAGGTATTTGACAAATAAGAGCTAAATGAATTGTCAAAGACACCCGACTAATAAGACGGGTGATTCAAACTTAGCTACGTGTGGTTCTGTGGTCTGTGTGTTTTCCATTGCATCATGCTTCCTTTTTTTAGTTTTTCAAATTCCAAGCTTAAGTCTCTTGGTAGTACAAGTACAATGAATATGCATTGGAGGGGAGGGATAGGGGAATAGATTTTCTTTTCTCTCATTTTAAAATGCTCTATTACAATTTTGCAGTAGGTCCCTTAACGATTCATCATATTTATCTATTCAATGCTTCAGCCTTATCTTACAATTTAGAGATTTTTGTCCATATTCAAATAATTGGTGCTGTGTTCTAAGTCGCTTCAGTCATATCTGACGCTTTGCAACCCTATGGAACGTAGCCGCCAGGTTCCTTTGTCCATGGGATTCACCAGGCAAGAATACTGCAGTAGGTTGTCATTTCCTTCTCCAGGGGATCTTCCCAACCCAGGGATCAAACCTGAGTCTCTTATGTCTCCTGCCCTGGCAGGTGGGTTCTTTACCACTAGCGCCACGAGGGAAGCCCCAAATAATAGGTGATTGAATCTAATAAACCCAAGAGAGTTGGAGTAAACCAGATAAAATTCATGTGCATTTATGTGTCATTGGATTCTGTAAATTTTTTAAAATGTAACTAGCACTCTCAGTATCTGTATTTCATTGATTCCTGGCTGTAGTTTTGGCACACTCCAAGAATGTCCAGTTATTTTGAACAGTGACGCATGATTCTTGAGAATTTTTTTTTCATAACTTTGCTGGATGTTTAAAAGGCACTAGGAAATGGCTGAAGTGACTTTGCATGCACACACATGGCACAAGAAACATTGTGGAGTAATAAGAGGCAGGCTAGACCAGAACGAAGTCGACGCCTTTAAAACATTGAAAATCAACTGCTATTTATTCTTGGTCACTGCTGCAACATATTTGGGGATTAAGAAGCTCGATGAGAATATTTGTTTATTCATTAGCATTTTTAAACATATTCTTTAAACAAGTAGACGATACACAAAGTGATGTAAAATTCACAGAAAGATAAAAATGAAAAGGCCCCCTTTCACCTTTTCCCATCCCCTAGCCACTTTAGAGATAGCCAGTTTTGCATATGTCTATGCATAGAGATAGTCTATGAATAAGCAAACATATGCTTTTTAAAACGTATTATTTCTTGATAAAACACCACAGTACAGACTGAATCATAAAAGTGAATTAGCTCACTTCCTAGTCTAGGCAAAGACAGGAAGTGAGAGGGAGGAATTCAATATATAGAACCCAAAAGCACAAAGCTCTTTAAGTCTACTTTCTTAGAAACTACTACTAAACATCATGGCTATTGAAACTTGAAACATGGTCCTAATGGATGAGAAATGCTGCGTGACTTGGGACAGTAATGACTTCATCAAGCGTGAGTCCTAAATCAGCCTAGGTGTTCTGTTCTAGCTCTCAGAATGATGGTTCTATACATCTCTTTGTTCAGTATCAGCATGACGAGGCAGAAGCTGTGGGTTCCAGTTACTGTTAGCAACTTAACTTACTGCTGATCTGTCTCTAGAGGAGTTAGGTGAGAAAGTGAGTATGAATTCATGTAGATCTATTAACCATCAAAAGAGAAACGTCTACATAAAGGACATCACCATTATATATTAGTTATCGTGGACAGGGCTTGATGCTTATCTTGGATGACTATTTTAGTGCAAGAATAACCCACAAATCTTCTGACAGTTATTACATAAATATTGGGGAATTTTAATTTTAACTTTTGAATAGCCAGAAATGATCTAACCATGATATTAAAATAATTGGATTTGTATTTGTACAAGTAACAGATAAACCAGGTTAAAATTGCTATGAGTATCTTATGATGCTCAAGGAGTGCCCTGGCCAAGGTCATCATCAGCTTACTCTAGTTTATATTTAGAATTTATTGAGCCCTGCGCATGTTAGGCTTTGTAGAAAATCTGGTGCCTGGAAACTGAGACTCTTATGTTATTTATCATCTCATTTTGTTTATGAAGAACTTGCCTGTAGTCCCTCTAGCATTTCTTTTCACCAAGGCTCACCTTGGGTGGTGGTAGACTCTGATGCTTCTATTATGACGGTGGAAGGTTCTCATGACTCTGAGTAGGCTATGATTACCTTCTGAAATATGACTTTGGCAAACAGAAGGACCAACATGGTGGAATGCTCTGGAAGCATCATCAAGGGCATCATCAAGGACCATAGTAAACTTTTATTTTTATTTTAAATGTTCTGCTCCATTAGGCCTATCAGTGCTCTTGTATTTTGTGTCCCAATTTTTGGCTTAGAAAATATAAACACTAGAGCTAGAACAAAGTGGCTCTAGTTTGGGGCCTGATCTTTTTTTACTTTCCTTAGTGAAAAGGTAAGTTTTTGCTTTGCTTCTCTGGACCTTAATCTTTCCATTTCTAGTGAGATGTTGGACCAAGTGATCTTGAAGGGCGCTTTTGTTTTTAACATTTTAACAGTATGAGCTTTAGAGTAGTGCTTTCAAAGTTTTCTACCTACTGTCTCTCTTTTAAAAATTTTATTTACTTACTTTTGGTTGCACTGCGTCTTCATTGCTGTAAGCAGGCTTTCTCTAGTTGGAGCAAGAAGGGGCTACTTTTCATGGTGGTAGTTGGGATTCTCATTGCAGTGGCTTCTCTTGTTATATAGTACAGGCTCTTGGCATGCGGCCTTCAGTTGCTGCAGCTCAAGGGCTTAATTGCTCCACAGCATGTGGAATCTTCCCAGACCAGGGATCAAACCCCCATCCCCTGCATTGGTCAGTGGATTCTTAGCCATTACACCACCAGGGGAAGTCCCTACCTATTGTGTGTGTGTGTGTGTGTGTGTGTGTTTTAAATAAGCCTTCATGGTGTCAATCTCTGAGTGAATTTGGCTACAGTCATATGATGTATCAAGACATTATGTCAAAAACAAAAAGAAATAAAAAGACTATGTCTGTAGGGACAAACTCCAAAAATCTTTGAAATGTAAGTTAATTGATTATTTCCCTTTTTACCCAGCTTATATTTAGAAGCCCCCCCCACCCCCCGTCCCCGGTAAAATGTTAATACAATCTATATCCTCCCTCTTACTGTATATTTCCTGGCCAGCTTTTCTTTGCCATCACAATATTTCCAAGAATCTGCCTTTTCCTCCTGTTGGCTTATAACTGTCTGTGTAACTTACTTCAGTCATGCCCTTCTCGTCATTAATAAATTTAATTTGTGCTGCTTGTATGATGTTCATCTTTTGGGGCTTCCTATTCTCTATGCCTAGTGCTTTGTACACATTCGGCACTTGGAAAATGGCTGTTGAATTAAACTGAATTTCTGACAATTCCTACCCAGCACATTGCTTCAGACCTTCCTCCAAAGAAACCTTTCTGGACAAAATCAGACTTTTCATTCCCTTAATTTGTCTTCACAGTACTTCAGTACACATGGTTTGTATCATATTAACTTGTTTAGTTATTTGTTCAAGTTGTTCCTTTTGAAGTATGAGTGAACCATAAAGGAACAGTACCCAGACTTGGAGTTATGAAATGTTGATTTTAACTCTGCTGATTTGCTAGTTGAGCGATGGAGGACAGTCAGTCACCCTCCCTAGGTCTCAGTGTTATTGTTTTTGTTTAACATAAAAGATGGAGGGAGGGAAAAGTTGCTACAGGATCAAATGATTCTAGCCTTAGAATTCTGAAATTTGGCATATTGGTTCCTTAACAAGATTATGGGCATTTCTCGTGGCTCAGATGGTAAAAGAATCTGCTTGCAATTCAGGAGACATGGGCTCAATCCCTGAGTTGGGAAGCTCCCCTGGAAAAGCGAATAGCAACCCACTCCAGCATTCTTGCCTGGAGAATCCCATGGACAGAGGAGCCTGGCGGGCTACAGTCCATGGGGTCATAAAGAGTCAGACATGACTGAGGGTCTAACACAAGATGATAGTTCTCAAAGGCAAAGAATTTCCTTTTTCTACATTATGCTATAGATACACTGCCTGACATAGATGGTGCTTAATAGATTCTTCCTTAGAAAATGACTGCTATTCTACTCCTTCTGGCAAGAAAGTTAAACCTGAGGGCGCCCCTCTCGTATCACAGCCCATGACCTGAAAGGGTCCTCGAATCTGCTCTGGGAAATGCTACTCCAGACTCAGACCTTGGCAGCGAAGACCAGCACACTGTATTAGTCATGAAGTTAAGGGGTTCACCTAACAGCTTCGCCTTTTTAAGTGAGTGTGTTTATGGTTTGTGCTGCTTTCCTTGGGAAGATCATTTCCTTACAAGTAATGAGAGCTGTGTGTGATACGGTTACAATCTCGTTCCTCAGCTGGGATGGAGCGCTCACGTGATGCTGAGCAGCGCCCGTTTTCCCACTGGCACGCCCAGGAATGCTAAGTCTGGCAAACATTAACTCAGGAACCACAGCAGCAGTTAGGAGACAGCAGTCTGCCCACCTTCCTGAATCTATCACTACTTTTAGGGTATTTTCTTTTACTTGGTTTGAGCATTGTGCTTTTTCCCCCTTTCATTCATTCTCCTTTCCTCCTTTTTAAAAAAAAAAAAAAGCAAAAACAAAATAAGACATTATATTTCCTCCATGTATCCCCAGCTGAAAGCCCTGATGTTCTCATTCATCTCAGAGCAAGTCTTTTCCTCTTTTGCCTAAGTGATGTACAGCTCAGATGGTAAAGAATCCGCCTGCAACGCAGGAGACCCAGGTTCAATCCCTGGGTTGGGAAGATCCCCCTGGAGAAGGGAACAGCTACTCACTCCAGTATTCTTGCCTAGAGAATCCCCTAAACAGAGGAGCCTGGCGGGCTACAGTCCTTGGGGTCACAAAGATCAGATACAACTGAGCGACTGAGCACACAACACATACACAGTACATGCATTCATCCTCCCTGCCTCCAAGCCAAGGGCCTGGGCGTTGGAAGAACTCTGGAATCTTCCAGAGGTCTCTAGGAGCAGACACTCAAGCAGCCAGCTCTGGATAGAATAGATGGGTTGTGAGATCGCCTCAAAACCGTTCCTGTGTGCTGGAGGAGCTTTCCCAGGAGGGAGAGAAACATATGCAATTTTTCCATATGGCAGGGAAGGGAATGACATATTAGGTGGAAGAAAGCTAACACACATCTGAATGTATGTAAAGAAAAGACATGACTAGAAGGGAGGAGCTGTGGTTTAGGTTAAAACCACAAAGGAAGTGAAGGACGTTACCACCTTCCTCCTTGTGGGCAGAAGAGTCTCCTTTGGCTCATCTCATGGGCTCTGTGAGACTGCGTCTTCCTATAGGAATACATTTATGGCTCCTACCCTTCTAGAAAAGCACCATACACAGTGGTTTGTGGTCTTACAGAGTTTAGACTTGATTTTTAAAGCATAAACATGCTATAAAGTACTTCCATTTCCAAACTTGTCCCAAACAGGCTTCCCTTATCTTAAATAGAAAAGCAAAGACTTAAAGCTGTCTGGGAAATAAAGGGAAGGAAAAGCCTTTTCCCAAGTTACCTTAGCAATTTCCCTCCTTTAACTCTCCTTTGTTTTCCTAGAAGAGACCTTCTGATTAAGTTTTAGCTTAGTGAAGGAAATGAGTAGTAGTTGTGTTCTCCTAATAGCAGTCATTCACTGAGCAGTTACAATATGCTGGCTATTTTCTTTATACTGTCTCTGAATTTCCAAAAGTTTTGAGAGAGAGATTTTAGTATCCCCTATTTTTGTAGGTGGGAAAACTGAGGATAAGAAAAATCAACTCATACCATGATCTTGAACCTTGAACTCAAGTGGGCTTGATGATAACATTTGACCTCTACCCTGCCTTTCCTTAAAATATGGCTTGAGAAACATTTCAGCCACTGATGCCACAAACTTCAAAATAAGATTTGAAACCAGGCTTTACCTAGATGACCCTGGGCAAATTATTTGACCCCTCACAAAGAGTCGGACACGACTGAGCGACTGAACTGAACTGAACTGAAGGTCTTACTTATCTGGTAGGTCTTGACTGGTATGACACTTGCTTAGATCAGGGGTCCCCAGCCTCCAGGATCTAATGCTTGATGATCTGAGGGGGAGCTGATGTAATAATAATAGAAATGAAGTGCACAAAACATGTGATGTGCTTGAATCATCCCCAAACCACCACCCACCCCTAATCTCCCCCCAACAAGTCTGTGGAAAAATTGTCTTCCACAAAACCAGTCCCTGGTTCCAAAAAGGTTGGGGACTGCTGATTTAGATAGTGTTGAGGAAAGTCCTCTTTATTGGCCTCCTTGTAGAACTAAAAGAAGCAACCCATATAAAGAGGTAGCAAATGGACTGGCAAACAGTAAATTCCCCAAAAGACAGCCATTTACTCATTGTGTGTAAGTCAGCTTCTGGACCAAACTGAAAGAGCTGAAGTTTGTTTAAGGGAACCTTCCATTTCCTGAAACTGCCCTAGCTTCTCTCCCTCTTTGCAGCAAAAGATGCATCCAAGTGTAAATGGCTAGTTAACACTTGGAAGAGAGAAGCCATCCCTCTGCAAAAATAAAACAAAAGAAGCAAGCTTTCCTTGTAGAATTCTGTCTTTCTAAAACTTGAGACAACAGTTGTTTGGAGTTTATTTTGGGGGAGTGGGGTTGTTGGCAGAGAAGGAAAAAGAAGCATCTGAATGCCCCTAGCCACACTGTGCACGAGGATAGGTCCTTTAATCTCATGTTTTTCAAGTTATGTTCAGTAGAGGGTCAATTGTAGATTCCAGGTCTCAGCTGCTTTTGATCAGACCTTTTTTTTTACTTTGGTGGTGCTTGAGTTTTAGACCCAGTCAACTGAAACTTTCCTGGCTGAGTCTGTTTTTCATTGCAAATTTTGTCAAGATTTTACATCTAGGTTGCATTGGACAGGTTTTCTTTCTTTTTTTTTTTTTGCCTTCTCTGACTGTTCTGTGTAAACTAGTTTCTGGATTAATTTTTTTCAGTTTATTTTAAATATAATATTAGAGTATCTTCCTAATTACAAGGGTAATAACTACTTACTGTAGAGAACTGTTAGAACAAAAGAATAAAGAAATATAAAATCACTCATGAACTCAGCATCCAGGGCACTATTCACATTTTATTGTATTTCCTCAAGTCTTTTCTCAATATACATATATATGTATATTAACATGAACATAACCAAGGTTGTTTATTTAACCATTCCCATTCTACTGGATGTTTAGCTGCTTCTCTGTATATATAGCTGTCTGAGTTTCCTTATTTTGTTTTTCCTTATAAATAATTCTTAGAAAGGGAATTACATGACAATTAGGGAAAACAGTACAACCTTCCCATTTTTTATTTTAAAAATTATTTGTACCAGATTATTTTGATACTGGCAAGCCTGGGTATGGTCTTTTTTTAGACTCTTGATATATAGTGCCAAACTGATTGCCAGAAATGCTGCTCTAGGACAGGGCAAACTACTATCCATAAGCCAAATCTGTCCCATGGTCTGTTTGTGTCTTGAGCTCAGAATGGTTTTTACATGTTTCAGTGGTTGGGGGAAAATCAAAAGAAGTATAATATTTCATGACACAATTAAAATTATACGGAATTCTCATTTCAGTTCCATAAATAGCATATTTTTGGAACACAGTCATGTTCATTCATTTACATATTGTCTCTGGCTGTTTTCAGCCTACAACGGCAGAGCCCAGTAGTTGCACAAGACTATACGGCTTGCAAACCCTCAATATGTACTGTCTGCTCTTTACAGAAGCAGTTTGCTGACCCCTGCTTTCGTATGTAATCCTACAAGTTGCATGTTAGAGCACTCATTTGATCACATCCTAAACACTGGGATTTTCTTATTTTTTAATTTGAACAAGTCAATGAGTATTTACCAAATGTTTATCATGTGCCAAGTCTGCATAGAAAATATGATTTATTTATTATATTACTTCTTTGAATACAAGTTAGAATGAATTTTTTCATAAGTTCAAGTGATTTTTTTTCTGTTAATTTTCTATGTATATGAAGTGTTCAGCTTCAACTCAGGTATTTACATTTTGCATATTGCTTTTTATATGCTTTTTATATTGCTGTTTATATGCTAAGAACATAAACTTCTTTCAGTCATATTTGTTGAAATCTTATTTGTTGGAAATATTTTTTTCATTAGGCTGTTTGTCTTTTAGTTTTATGATTTTTTAAACATACAGAATTTTACATTTTTATGTAGTCACATCTATTGAATTATTTATTTTTTTCCTTTGATTTTATTCTAAGAATATCTTTGCCTGTCCCCAAGGTCTGATAAATATTTATCTATGTTTTCTTCTAGTTTAAAAAAAAAAAGATTCATTTTTATGTTTATCACTTTAATCCCACTGGAATTTTTTATTATATGGTGTGAGATAAGAATGTGAATTTTTTTCCAAAGAGTAGGACAATTATTTCAGTATTTCTTGAGCAATTCTTCCTTTTTCTACTTACCTGTGATGTCACCTTTACTGATTCTTATGTATCCTGATATGTGTTTCTGGCGATTATTCCAATTATCTTTAAGAATGTGTGTGTGTGTGTATTCCTTGTGGATGTCCACTTTGTTGTTCCTGATTAGTTCTGTACAAGGTATACATCCTGGTTGGAGTTTCAAGCTTTACATTTTTTTGTTCCTCGGGTATTTTACTCCTTTACCACTGTAAATTTCAGTAGCATCTCCCCTTCTTGCGGCCAGTTTGTCAGGAATGTGGTATAAGCTTATGCCCTGAAAGTACACAAATGGTAAGAAAACTTCATACCAAACCAGAGATAGAGGCTAAAGCCAGACCTTGCACATATATGACTTGAAAACTGTAGTACTCATTTATAACCACTCTGGTGACAAACGCTTTCGCATTTGTAACCTAGGAGGTTGGAGGTTTTCTGGCAGAGTAGTATCAGCTGGCATAAAAGGAGCAAGTCTCTGGAAGAGCTTCCCAGAAGAGCTATTACATGATGTGCAGCCCCTAACCTTCTGTTAACGGCTCACCCCAACCCGACCTTGGTTCACAGTGGAGTTATTTCATTTACCAGGTGTGAAAATTGGATTTTACCACAGAGGAGGGAGTTATTGCCTCTCAGGTCTGCTCTTTAGGGGAGCAGAGATTGTGGTGGGATTTATTAAGAGATTTGCTATGCATGGAACATATAATTAGAGATGTGGTCCTTTTAAATGGATTTGCTATCTTTGTCATTTTAGGAGAGCTGTGTTTTTTTTTTTTTCCCCCTGACAGCCTTCTTTCCCGTGTAGGTTGCACACATCCTACCTAGGATCTGAATATTTTATTCGGCACCATTCTGCCAAGAGAGGGACCTCAGGGGTGTGGCAGGGAGTACAGCTCAGGGGGATGGTGGAGACTGCCTATGGTTTGGATGGTAGTCACACATTGATACTAAGAATGGGAGGGAGGATGATAAAGTAATTTTCATGTTTATTAATTGCTATCTGGTCCAGGGCCCAGCTTGATAGAGATATTAGGGTCATTCTGAGACTCTCTGATGAAGGAATTCTTGAAAATCAAGAGTTCAGACTTAATTACCTGTTGTTAGAGGCTGTGTCTGTTGTTAGAGATGGTTTCAATTTTAGGATCTGGTTAAGCACATCTTCTTTATAGGAAGATACCTTGTTTACTATGATGATGGAGGAGGTGGCTGAATTTATTATTGTTTAGCAGTTCTAGCACACTTTGTTCTTGTTGAGTGCCTTCAACTTATTTATATATGTATATTGGTTGCCCTCTGCAGCACTCCCATGAGATGAGTGGGTGATAAGTTTTATTATCACCTGCTTTTCCATCAAGAAGGAGAATGGGAGCTCCTGGGTTTATAGCTCAGAGTGCCTGTCACCTTGTTAGGGGATCCTCAGCAAAGTGGTGATGAAGGCAGCCCTTGCAGCCTTCCTCCAGCCCAGCTCCCTGTTGGTCTGCGAGCTGCTCTCATCCTGTACCCTGCTAGCCAGGGGCTGCTCCCTTAAAATAAAAATTATCACTATTCTTGGCCTCTGACTCTGTGGCACCACTTTACACCTAAACACCTCGCTTCCTCACCTGCTTTACAGTAAGGACGCCTTCTCTCCTGCTTTGCTTTTAAAGGCCTTACTGTTTTCCTCACTGCCCAGCTCAAATCCCTGGAGTCACTGGTGACTCAGCCGCTCCACTCACCTCAGCTGCCCAGTGAGCCATGGAGATTCTGTCACCTGCATGTCTTTGCATTTGTCACGTCCCTCCTCTTCCCCCTGCCACTGCCCTAAATCATAATATCCCTACTTGGAGTACTGCAGTAGCCCTTACGTGGGCCCCCACTTTCCATCCTCAGCTTGCCTGTCTTCCTAAGAACAGCCTTGATAAATACCACTCTCTCTCTGCCTCCATTCTCCAGAGCTCCCCACTGTCTTCCGATTTAAGTGCAGATTCTTACCCTGCCCTGGTGGCTGAGATGGTAGAGAATCTGCCTGCAATGCAAGAGATCTGGGTTCAATCCCTGAGTCAGGAAGGCGCCATGAAGGAGAGAATGGCTACCCACTTCAGTATTCTTGCCTGGAGAATTCCGTGGACAGAGAGGCCTGGCGGGCTGCAGTCCATGAGGTCACAAAGAGTCAGACAGGTCTTAGAGACTAACACTTCTTACCCTGTTCTCAAACCCTACCTTCCTTTTAGCCTTCTCTCCTAAACGGCTTTTACTGCTCCTCAGGACAGAGGAGCTTGATAACCAGGCGCCTGCGGGGAGAGGTCCTGAGTCGGCAGGTCTGCTGGCCGGCCCAGAACTCGAGCTGTTGGCAAGCATCCCCCCAAATCCCCCTTCCCCCACGCCCACCACGGCCAGGTGCACCCAGTGCGTGCCGCGCGCTCTGGACCACGCACGGCTCGGGCACTGTTCTCACCAGGGCACATGCTCTCAGCCCCTGGGCCTGGCTATGCTGTTCTTTTCGCCTGAAACACTCCCCACCCTGCCCCATCTCCACCTGTTGAAATTTTTCTCATGCTTTCAGGCCCAGCTCAAATATCTCCTCCTTTAAGATTGTTCCAAAAGGAGAGGATGCAAACTTCCCAGCATTAAATGTAAGGTCCGTTCACACGGAACAGCCCCGCTATACAGTTCCAGTCCCGACTCCTGCCCAGGTTCCTCCGCTATCCCTAAACTCCCACTGAAAATGCATTCTCAGAACAGACTCTTTTACACATACCTCTGCCCGGAATGCGGTGCCCCTCCCCCCTCTTCCTCCCTTCCCCCATCTCTCTCTCGGTCTCCCTTTAAAAAAAAAAAAACTTATCCTACTAGGCTCAGCTCATATGTCACTTCCTCCGTGCCACATTCATCACAACCAAGTCTCACTAGGCTCTCCCCGCCCCCGCCGGCACGAAGGCACTCCCTCCCCTGTGCTTCCTCGGCCTCCTACACCTCCTAGAGAATTCCATGCCAGTAGCTTACTTCGTGTTTTACCCCTTTAGCTTAATCCTAGGCAGTGACCTTGACTAAGGTGGTATTCCGCGGCCCTGGCACCGAGTGGACACTCATCACTCCTTCTGGAATGCGAGCACGAGGCAGTCTCTTTTCTCCTGAGCATCCCTCCCCCAGGACGATCTTTGATCTTTGCCCTCTCCCCTTAGCATTGCTCTTCCCTTGTCTTTTCTGCACTTGTCTTTTGCCTCCTACTAAATTGCAGGCACCCTTGAGGGAAGAAGCCTTGCAGGGTTTCCCTCCCCGTCCCCCAGCCTGGCTCCTTTACCCGTGGCGGGAGCTCGATAAATGCTTGCTTAATTGAATTGTAGGGCGTTGTGCTCAGCTAGCTGCTAAACAACCCCATTTAAGGGGTTAACTAATAACGCTTGGAGAAGTTCTTCTCCTCTGGGGGTATTTGCAATTTAATGGAAATCTTAAAAACCCAAAGGAAATGTTCACTAATGGTGGGACTGCAGGCACCCAGGGAAGCTCACTTTTGGTGGCGGTGAATGAGGACTGGGAGTGGTTTCCAGCCTGGGAGTCCTTCACCTTTTTAGTGACATGGACCCCCTTGAGCAGTCTGGTGAAGCCTATGGACAGAATCATGATTTTAAACGTGTAAAATAAAATACATAGTGATATAAAAATAGTGCATAATGAAATAATTTCAATAATGAAATATCAAAAATATTCAAAGCCTCTAATTCGTAATATAGTAATTTATGTGCTTCTTTATTAGGGCATTAATTTTAAAAAAAGTCTATTGGCAGGTCTAATAACTACTGTAATTCTGTCATAGTCGTGAGTGTAAACAATATTTAGAATATCTGCCACAACTGTAAGATGATGTGAAAATGTCTGTGATTCTATTGGTAAAAAGTCACGGGTTGCTCTGCCTTGATCTATTGCCTATCTTCATCATTGAAGGAAATGATAAATTTCAGGTAGAAGTTAGTGAAATTTAAGTTTTATTCCCCCCACCCAATCTAAATTCTATCTCAGTCCACCTTGGACCCAGGATTTGGAACCCGTTGCTTAGCCGTGTGGGTGGTGGGTGGTCCTGAAGCCAGTGTGGTTTCAATCTTGGGCTTCCTTTTCTATCTTGAGCTTCATGAGTCTTTGAATTTTTTTTTTCCTTTACTTTCACAGCCAAGGACTGTAGTCTAATTTTGCTTCATTTACACCAACCAGAAATGTGAAAGAAGGAGAAACAAAGAATTGTCAGGCCTTAGGGGAGGGAAGGGGTCTTTAGTCCCTAGCCTGGGAGGGTCTCCTCCCCAAAGCTCTAAGCTTTGGTTAGGGATGGAGTCGAGGCAGGAGGAGGAAGGGTCCACGAATTCTGAGGTGGAAAAGCAGTTGTAGTTTATCTGAGAATCTCTGCTGCCTCCTTCTAAATTCAGAAGTCAATATTGGGGCCAAAGAGCCTGATTCCAGGGGTAGTCCAGCACAGTATCCATCCTTCTTGGTTGCCAGTGACTAAGTGAAATATCATTGCTCTTGAAAACTGCACTCCCTAATGCTGATGTTATTTCTAATTTGGGTAAAAATGTTTGTGCAGTTCTTTTTAGCACCAAAATACAGGGAACATATTCAGTCCATTCCCAGTTATCCTTGTGTGTTTTAGTCACTTAGAGGCAATTTTCCCCCAAGTAGATTTACCCCACTCTTTGCCATGCTGTGTGGCACGTACCTTTGCTGTTAGTGGGTGTATGCTTAGACAATACAAGTAAATTTGAATATTAGCTGGATATGTTGCTACCAGGATGAACACCATGTCAGCCCAGGTAAACTATTATCCCTGCCCCTAAATGGTAGTTACACCAAATGTTTGCCATTGGCATCTTCCTTTCTTCCTTTCCTCTTGTGTGTGTCTGTTTGTGTGTGTGTGTGTGTATGTGTGTGTGTGTGAGCTCATCCATTTTTATTCCTTCCACTTTCACCTCTGCACCTGCAACTCTTACCTGGTGGGACATCTCCATTTTAGTGTCCAGCGGTCACCTATGATTCCAAAACTTAACTCTCTTCCTTCACAAACCAGCTTCACCTTTCTAAAGAACATCTTTATTGAGATGTAACTTGCATACCCTAAATTCACTCATTTTAAGTGTATATATGGCTCAATGATTTTTTTTTTTTGTAAATTTACAGTATTGTGCAACCATCACCAAAACCCATTTTTATAACCTTTGCTTCACCCCAAAAAGATCCCTCATACTCATTTGCAGTTGATTCCCATTTCCAGTCCCACTAATCTGCTCTCTCTTATAGCTTTGTTTTGTTTGGACATTTCATGTAAAAAACATTATACAATACTATAGTCTTTTGTATCTGGCATCTTCCCTGGTGGCTCAACCTGTAAAGAAACCATCTGCAAATGCAAGAGACTTGGGTTCAATCCCTGGGTGGGGAAGATCTGCTGGCGAGGGAAATGGCAACCCACTCTAGTATTTCTGCCTGGAGAATCCCATGGACAGAGGAGTACAGTCTATGGGGTCCCAAAGAGTCCAACATGACTGAGTGACTAACATTTTCGCTTTTCTTTTCTTTCACTTAGCAAGTGATTTTGAGGTGCATCCATGTTATAGTGTGTATCAGTACTTGATTTTTTTTATTGTTGAATATATTCTACAGTATTGTTATGTGTGTGCATACATGCTAAGTCACTTTAGTCATGTCTGACTCTCTTCAACTCTATGGACCGTAGCCTGCCAGGCTTCTATGGGATTCTCCCGGCAAGAATACTGGGAGTGGATTGCCATGCCCTCCTCATACCACATTTTATTTATCCATTTATCAGTTGATGGACGTTTGGATTGTTTTCACCTTTTGGCTATTGAGATAATGTTGCTGTAGGACATTCACACACAAGTCTTTGTGGACATGCAGGAGTGGAATTGCTGGGTTGTTTGGTAAACTTATGTTTAACTTTTTAAGAAACTATGGAACTGCTTTCAAAGGTGGCTGTGCCATTTTACCATCCCACCAGCAGTGTATGAGAATTACAGCATCTCTTCATTCACACAACACTTGTTATTGCCTGACTTTTCAAAACTGTATCCCTAGTTGGTATGTAGTGTTATTTCACTGTGGGCCAGTGCCATTTTCAAACCACTCCTATTTCTGACCACAGTGTCCCTCTTTTCACAGGTTTTATGGCTAGAAGCCAAACTTATGCTATTTTTCCTTCCTCTTGTATTTTCATGCTGCAGAAGTGAGCTACCATAATCTTTCTCAGATAGCCCCTGGCCTGGCCACCTTTTCATCCCCCCTCACACTATCCTACCTGGCTCTGCATCATCTCACAATTACTACACATTAGTCTTCCAGCTGCTTTCCTTGCTGGCTGTAGCTCTCTCTTCAAATTGTCCTTCCTGTAGCTGCAGATTCATTGTTAGTATCATCACATGAAAAGGATATTTCATGGATGTGGAATTGGGGGATCTGTGCTCCAGTCCAGGAATCACACTCGTTATCACATGACCTTGAATTAGTTCTGTAACTTATCTGAGCCTAGTCTCCTTCCTTAAGTTACTTACCCTCTCTTGACACCAGTTAGGAGAGTCCCCATTTCCTCATGGGCAAAGTAAGGATAGTAATAGAGCCTATCTTACAGAGTTGTTGTGAACCAACCATGTAGTCCATTTAAAGACCTTAGCACAGTGCCAGGTGTATGGAACACTCAGTCAGTGCTGACTAAGACTACTATTTTAATGATAACTATAACTACTATTATTATTCACTATGATGGAGGTATCTTCTGAACCTTATCACGTGGTTATCGTAAGAGTTGGCTGTTGCTATGAATATGAAAACACTTTGAAAGACACAATGTAAATTGCAGTGGTGTTATTTTTACACAATTTTTCCCTTGTTCAGGAGAGAGGTTGTGTAGGTTAGTAGCAAGGGCACAGGTGTTGCCACCAGCCTAGCATTCAAATCTGGAATGTGCTATTTAAGTATTGTGAGGCTTGGGCAGTCATTTAACCTCTGCATTTGGGTTTTCTTGTCTATAAAATGGGTGTAATTATAAATCACATTCAGGATGATGCTGTAAGGAAGGTGCCTGTTCCATAAGCAGTGTTCAGTACACTGTGACCTTTTTATTAATAAAGATATATAATTCTGGTTATTTAGGTATATAAACACATATATACATCAGTGGTAAAGAATTCGCCTGCCAATGCAGGAGACACTGGTTCAATCCCTAGATCAGGAAGATAGCCTGGAGAAGGAAATGACAACCTATGTCAGCACTCTTGCTTGAGAAATCCCATGGACAGAGAAGCCTGGCGGGCTACAGTCCTTAGAGTCACAAAAGATTCAGACACGACTTAGCAAATAAACAACAATGGCAACATGCATACTTTGGTTCTGTTTTGATAAATACAGACATCTAATGCAATATTTGTTAGTATTTTCAGATACCCATATTTTTGTTAAATGGCTACTAGTAAATAACATTATAAAATTATTCATCAAAAAGTTGTAAATTTTTAAGCATGTTACCTTTTTTTTTACACTATTGTTTTATTTAGAATGAACAATCTTTTAGTTGAAAGTTACTAATAGACATGAAGAAAAAGTAAGCATGTTATTTTTTAATACTAAGGTCTTGGTTACTCTTTTTATTGAAGTATAGTTGCTGTATAATATTTCATAAGTTACAGGTATACAACATAGCGATTCATAATTATTAAGGTTACATATATTCCATTTCTGGAGAAGGCAATGGCAACCCACTCCAGTATTCTTGCCTAGAGAATTCCGTGGACAGACCATGAGCTCGCAAAGAGTTGGACACAACTGAGGGACTAACACTTTCTTTTTCTATACTCCGTTTATAGTTATTTTATAATATTGGCTATATTCCCCATGTTGTACAATATATCCTCATAGCTTATTTTATCTGGCCTTTTTAAAAACTTACCATGTATCCTTCTTGTATGCTTTCTATAAATTATATTTTGTGTAATGAATTCCCAACTTATTTAACCAATCATATGCCCCATTGCTTCCTAACACCCGTGCTGAAGAGAGGCTGTAGTGTGGGCTGGTTAAGAGCTTTCACCTCCGGCTGACTTGGGTTTTAAACTCAGCTCCCACTTAGCTGCATGATTTAGGACAGTTACTTACTCCTTGAAGCATCTGGCGCCTCAACTGTAAAAACAGTTCGTATCTCATGACGTTATTATGTGTATCAAATGAGACAATATAAATGTAGTGTTTAGTGCCTGGCACATGCAAATACTAAATGCTCAATAAATGACAGCTGTCATCATGTTTGTTGGTAATGACCTTTACTGTTATCATTTTCTGTCCACACATGTGCTGTGCTTCTTTTAGTCCGTGGCTTGCTCCTTGTCTCTCTTCCCTTGAGGTCATCAACCCCTCTTGGAACTGCCCAAAACCTATTCTTCAAGGCCCCGTTCAATTTAATCCTTCAGATTATTGCTTGCTACTCCAAACTCTACTCATTGCTTTTTTTTTTCCCTACAAGTCTAGAGTTTTGTGTCATATCTGTTATACAATTTAGGAGTTAGTTGTTATTAATTTTTATGCTTCCTCATTTGGACTATATGGTGCCTGAGAGGGACTATTTTTTCAGCCTCTAGTGAAATTCTCACTCTCCTTAATTTGGCATTAAGACAGATAGTAGGTGTTTTATTAGTTTTTGATAACACAGAAAGCAAACATGTAAAAGTCGTTATGAAAATTTAAAACCAGGGGTTTCTTGATCACCTGTATGGTCTCCTTCATTAATATGAATGAAGATTTGTCCTGAGAAAAATTATTTATTGTAAAACACAGCACAGAGAGGAGAAAGGCGTGGTGACTGAAGAGTTCCAGAGTGAAGATCAGCACTGTTTGTTGTTAGCGTCTTTACTGACATGAATGACCTTCTTTTTGCTTTCCTCATCACTTCTTGGTCTCCCTCTGCTGTCTCACCTCTTTTTCCAATCCCAAAGGACCTGCTGTCCTCGGGAAGCCCTCAGAGTATCTCCTTCTAGCTTGAGTTTCTGAGGAAAAACTTTCTCCAAGCTTCAGCATTAGCCTTTTCTTTGTTCTCCGTATTTCCTCAGTATTGTTGGCAGTTAAGAAGGACAGAGGTCTGGCCAGATAAAATTTTAAAGTGAAAAAGGGCTGACCCCTTATTATGTCCCTTCCCAAGGTATTGGGAAAGTGGCATCTCAAATCCAAAGGTATGAATGTCTAATGACAGAATTTAAAGGACTGTATTAGGAGAGTTGAAGAGATACCAGTGAGTGAGATGTGATGTGACAATAAGTGAAGTATTGAGGAGATGGCCTTTTCAGTGCTCCTAAAATCTCTCTTAAGGCCAACCCCATTGTGGATAATCCAGAGATGCACAAATGTAATAACAATAACCATCAAAAAATAATAATACTAATAACCAACATTTATTGGGTACCTACAGTGTGCCAGGCACTCTTCCTACATGTCTATATGCAGTCATTCATTTGTTCCATACACTATCATTACTCCATTTTATGGAAGAAAAAACTCAACCCTAGAGAAGTTAAGTAATTTTTCTAAAGTCACACAGCCCTCTAATAAAAAGCTGGGATTCAAGCCAGGCAGTCTGACTGAGAGGCTCTCCACCCAGAAATGCTTTTTTGATTCATGATTCTCCCCTTGTAAACTAGTCTGGGAAGAGGCAACTTCATGATAAAAACCTAGATATCACCACCATCATCATAATCATCGCCATCATCACAGCAAATAGGGACCTATGCCACTCTGTACAGGGCACAGCACAGAATGCTCAGAAGACAAAGAGGCATCGGCCCCACTGCACGTCTGAACTTGACCCCTTAACCCTTCAGATTGCTTCAAATGCCTCCACTACCACACAGCAGTTTCTGCTCACCTCACCCAGCTCCCAAGAATGTACCTCCTCTTGACTGCCACTTTTTGCCTCTGCTCTGCCACTTATTTATTACTTTCTATCTTGTATTGCGGTTATTTATATACATTCTTATACAGCCAAGCCTTTGCTCATTGCTGAGTCTTTTGCCTGGTTGACTGCTACACATTTTTTAAGACTGTGCTCAGGACTTATTGCGTCCCCTGACTCTCCTGTCTGAATTAGATATGCCTCCTCTGTGTGCCCCAAATGCCTGGTATGTATCCATATGCTAGCATTTACTATGTGCTGTGCTGTGCTTAGTCACTCAGTCATGTCTGACTCTTTGATACCCCGTAGACTGTAGCCCACCAGGCTCCTCTGTCCATGGTGATTCTCCAGGCAAGAATACTGGAGTGGGTTGCCATGCCCTGCTTCAGAGGATCTTTCCAACCCAGGGATTGAACCAGTATTTACTATACTTGATTATAAATGTTTGCTTATCAGTATCCCTAACTGGATAGATCCCAGATTCAAATGTCAGGGAACATGTCCTCTTCTTATTTGAATCTTCGGTACTTTGCAAAGTACCTGGCAAATTAGACATTTTCTCTTCCCCGCCCCCCCGGATGAATGAATCTTCCACATAAGTCTGATTATACTTTGAAGACAAAACGGTGTGCCTGATTCATTTTTTGTTCCCCTCAAGATGCCCTGCATCTAGTAGATACTCAATAAATGTAGCAATAACTCAACGACTTTGAAACACAAAGAGGTGTAAGATTCTGCTCTCAGGACATAGGGAAGGACTGGCAACTACAACAAAAGGTAGATGATATTATTATTGGGCTTCCCTGGTGGCTCAGCAGTAAAAAATCCTCCTGCAATGCAGGAGCTGCAGGAGACATAGGTTCGATCCCTGGGTCTGGATGATCCCCTGGAGGAGGGCATGACAACCCCCTCCAGTATTCTTGCCTGGAGAATTCCATGGACAGAGGTGCCTGGTAGGCTACAGTTCATAGGGTCAGAGAGTTGGACAGGACTGAAGTGACTTAGCACGCATGTACACACGCTATTAATATTAAACACTTGCATATCTAAGCTGTGTTCTAAAACAGGCGATATAAACATCTACTACTGAACTTAATGATAAAGAAAATAACATTTTTTTTCTATGAAGTTTGAAGTAAAATACAGTCTAATATTCAAATCCAGGTCCTGGTAACTCTAAAGCCACTGTTTTTCCTGCTATACTATATTGTGGAGATGTTAGGATAGTTGGGCCCAGAAGAACAAGTAGGGCTTAAATAATTAGAGAGGAATTAGCGCTGCACAAATGATTATACACACACACACGTATGTACATGTATGCACACACACAAGTCTTTCGGGAAGATCTATTTAGGAAGAACGTGGAGAATTGACTGAGAGGAGAAGCTGGAGGCAGGAATGTCTATTTAGAAACTATTACAACAGTCCCACCTTGGGAACAGAAAACAAGAAATTGATTTAAGGAGGAATTTGTGGACACTGATGGTTGAGTAAAATACATAGCAGCTAGAAATTTTGAGTCAGGATTACTCCAAAATTTCGAGCCTAAGTGAGAGACAGTGTATAATTTTGAAAGATGGTGAGTTTGTTTTTTGATGTGTTAAACTGACTCCTACATGGGCAAACCGAGTGGATAGAAATGCAGGATTTAAGCTCAAGAGAGGCCTGTGTTAGACCTGCAAATGTGTTGATCAACTGCAAAGAGGTAATAGCTAAAGTTAGGAGAGCAAGAGAGAGAAATCCTAGGGAGAAGTGGAGAAACAAAAGATCAAAACACCAAGGAGTTTAAGGAACATTCAAGAAATGTTCAAGTAAAGGAAGTATTTAAGTCAATAAAGAAGACAGACCTCTAGGTATCCATTAGAAGGAAATGAAATCATGATCTTCAAGTGATATCTGCACCCCCATGTTGACAGCAGCACTGTTTACAATAGCCAAGTATCCATCAACAGATGAATGGATAAAGAAAATATGCTATATACATACAGTGAAATATTACTCAACCACAGAAATGAAGTTATGCCATTTGCCATTACTTGGATGAAACTTGAGGGCATTATCCTGAGTGAAGTAAGGTAGACAGGGAAAGACAAATACTGTGTGATCTCACTTATACGTGAAATCAAAAAACCCCAAACTCACAAAAACGGAGAATAGACTGGTTATTACCGGAAGCAGAGGGTAGAGGGTTGGGGGAAAGGTATGAAGGTATTCAAAAGGTGGCTCAGTGGTAAAGAATCCGCCTGCCAATGCAGGAGATGCAGGAGAAGTGGGTTCAATCCCTGGGTCCAGAAGATTCCTTTGAATAGGGAATGGCAGCCCACTCCAGTGTTCTGGCCTAGAAAATTCCATGGACAGAGGAGCCTGGCAGGTCAGACATGACTGAGCACGCACACACACACATGCATTCAAAAGGTATAAAATTAAAAAAAAAAAAAAGGTATAAAATTCCAGTTATAAGATAAATAGGATGTGGGGGTGTAATGTACAGCATGGTGACTATAACCAACAATACTATAGTGTATATTTGAAAGTTGCTAGGAGAGTAGGTCTTAAAAAAGTTCTCATCACACATACACAAATCGTAACTATGTGAGGTGATGGATGTTAACTAAAGTTAAGTGGTAATCATTTCATAATATATACATATATTGAATCATTATGTGCATACCTTAAACTTAAACAATGTTGTATGTCAATTATATCTCAATAAAATTGGGGGATGGGGGCTAGACAAAACAAGAATATCATTGTATCTTGGAGTTCAGACTGTAAGAGAGTAAAAAAAGGATATTCATCGGATGGATTTGGTGATTAGGTTTGGCCATATTGGAGAAAGGATTTTGGTTAAATGGTTAGGTTAATTACAGAGGAAGAAAAGGAATTGTGATGGGAGAGAATGTAGGTTACCCTTTAGATAAACTGGGGATGAAAAGAAAGGGGGGGAAAGAGTATTTGTGTAAGAAAGATTTTACTAAAGATTCTAAAGAGTAAGTAAATGGAAGACAGACGGATAACTGAGCAAAACCCTTCCAAGCTGAGATGAGATGACAAGGTTGGTCTTGCAGTGTAGAAGTAGGAGACAAAGTTTGGAGTAATTGCTGTAGGAAATGATATAGGAAGCAATAAGGATGCATAAAAGGATTGCCAAGTAAAATCCAATAAAGTTTGATTGAAGTTCCATCACCTGAAATTTGATTGAGATCCATTTTTTTTTTTTTTTTTTTGGTTTCATGGGGGATTTTCTTCTAGTAATGTCTGCCAGCCCAGGAGTGAAAACAAATGTGGGTACATCTCAGCCATAGGAATTTCAATTGCTGGAATGATAGGTGGTCAAGGATTCCAAAAGGCAATGTGGCTAGTAAGAGCAACCTGGACTCAAACCATGGAAGTGAAGTCAAAGCTGCAGTAGTTAGGTACCAACTCCAGAGAAGCTGGGAAGAGACTGATTGTGGGAAGTGGGAAGATTTTAGTAGTGAAGGCAGAACCCAGGAAAAATAAAATAGGCGCGTGTGTGTGATGGGCAAAATTCCTGGAGAAATGTCTAGCAGGAGAAAATGAAATTAAATAGTAGAAATACTTGCAGAGAATTATTCTTGGGAAAGAGGTTAAGAATTTTAAAAATGAAATAGTAAATTAGTGGAAACTGAAGAAGAAAGGAGACATGAGACTGTAAGGACAGATGTGAAGAACCACCTGAAGACCAAGAGATCTAGGGGAGAAATGGGTACAGCACGTGGAACATATAGGTTGTTTCTCATTGAGCCATGATGGACTATGGCTGGAAAGCTGGGGAAGGGGAATTGGCATTTCTATATCGATCAATTAGGGCTTAGGAATTTGCAGGCTGGGTGTCACAAAGCTTGGCTTCCAGAAGGCAGGCAATGAGGTTAGGAGGCACAACCCTGTAGGTTTGAGTGTGGAAATAAGGGAGAAACATCGGTGGTACCTTCTAAAGGGAAATGAGTGTCACATGACAGATCTGTCAGAGCTTTTGCAGATCGAGTGCCTCTGATGCCCGGGTTGTAGAAAGCAGATATGTGGGGACATAGAACAAGACCCAAGCTCACATCAGAGTGCCAATGGCCCCAGGTGGAGCTGCAAGAAGGAAGGAGATGGGAATTTTGATTTCTTCCTTATGAAAAGGACAATTAGCCCTCAATATTCCTGGCAGGGATGAAGCTCTGGAACTTCTCATTGGCTTAAATGGACTGGTGAAATCTGCTTCATGGGCAGCCTAAACAAGAAATCCCTTCCTGACTATTTTACTACAGCACTGGGCAGTACCTATGCAAGTCAAGATGCTGTCCCATTCTAAACCCTCATTTTCAGTCATAAATGACTATCTTGGTAGTATTCCTCTGTCCATGGGATTCTCCAGACAAGAATACTGGAGTGGGTTGCCATACCCTCCTCCAGGGGATCTTCCCTACCCAGGGATCAAACCCACGGCTCTTACATCACAGGTGGATTCTTTACTGCTAAGCTACTGGGGAAGCCCAGATAAATTGGTAAGAAACAGTTTAAGAAGCAGGAAATCATGAACAAACTAAGGACTTTGACCAAGGCCAGGAATTTGTTAGGGCCTCTTATAACCCTTGCTGTCCTGGGTGGCTCAGTGGTAAATGAGGATCTCCCGTTTGCAATGCAGGATACTCAGATTCGATCCCTGGGTTGGGAAGACCTCCTGGAGAAGGAAATGGCAATCCACTTCAGTGTTCTTGCCTGGGAAATCCCATGGACAGAGGAACCTGGTGGTGGGCTGCAGTCCATGGGGTCACAAAAGAGTCGGACATGACTTCTGAACTAAATAGCAAGATGCTTCTAACCCTAGCACCAGCTGACTGAGTGGGTTCAGCCTTTCTGAGTCTTGATTTTATTATCTAATATTCTCTCCTACAATAGTAATATTGTTAGGAGTGAATAATCCGCGGAGGTTAGAACAGTGCTGTAGAGTGCTGGACTTAAATTCTAGTCCCTAAAAATGGGCATAATTTTGGCAAGTCGTGAAACTTCTATGTCTCAGAATTCTCATCTGTAAAATAGGATGTGGTTCTTTCCAACCCAGAAATATAGGTATATGTTTATCAAAAGCTGAGAGAACAAAAGCATTTCGAAGAGTCGGACACAACTGAGAGACTCTTTGTGACCCCATGGGCTGTAGCCTACCAGGCTCCTCAGTCCATGAGATTTTCCAGGCAGGAACACTGGAGTGGGTTGCCATTTCCTTCTCCAGGGGATCTTCCCGACCCAAGGATCAAACCCAGGTCTCCCGCATTGTAGGCAGACGCTTTACCGTCTGAACTACCAGGGAAGTCCTAAAAAAAATAAAATAAAAAGACTAGTGACACACAAATAACAGGTGCAGTGATTAGTTAAAGAACTAAGCCAGACATACCATCCATGTTTGTATCACAGTGGGTGCTTATCATCATTGGGAGAAGCAAATTTCAGAAAGTAAAAAATCAAACCCAGATCTCTTCAGTGTTGAAAGCATTTATTTTTAACCATATTACCATTTGGATTTTAAAAAAAATGATTTCTCTTAGAATTTCTACAGTAAGATAAACAGTTTGAAGCTTTTATTTAAAGGATGCTTTTCACAATGATTTCATCATTATCAATTAGTATTTATGTATAAACAGTATGCTAGAGCCCTATCCAGTAAAATAGATAGAATTCTTTCTCAAGTGAGATGGAGATGCATGGAAGTTAGAAAATTCAGAGGAAAAAAACTAATAAAAATAGATAAACTATTTCATTACAGTAAATAATATTTTAAATGCATTTCTATCCCATGTGCAATGTAGCTAAATTACCATTACTATGGAGTCTCTAACCTTTGAATCTCATGACTTTCAGTTTGCTTAAATTCTCAGTATTATTGCTCTTTTAGCCTGGTGTTGCACATTTAATATTCATTTGCTTTTTTCCTCTGGTTCAGTAAATAATTCTAACATATATTTGTTTGACATATATAGTTAAGTGAGGGTGTTAAGGCCTTGTAAAATGGTTAAGACTTTTTTGCATGTGTATTATTGTTATAATGAGCTTGTTTTTTTTTTACCTTTCTGGGCAGAGGTGATCTGGTCTGGAACACCCTAGCCCAGAGTTTATTTTAGTAGTGGTTTTCTCTTACAGATAAGTCTGTGAATCCCTTCTTTCCATCCACCTTAGTAATTGCAAATGCCTCTTGCATATTTCTGGATTTAATTATCTTTTCATATGTCCAGACCTGATTTTCCTCCTACTTTTTTTTTTTTTTACAGAGGTCCTTACTATGTTTCATCAAATATTCTATCACCAAAACTTGACGAAAAGCATTGTAATATTTTTCCATTAGGAATCCTTCAATTGATCTTAAATTTATATTTATACCTGCTTTTGCCTTTTTTTTTTTTCTGCCTGCAATGCGAGAGACCTGGGTTCAATCCCTTGGTTGGGAAGATACCCTGGAGAAGGTCATGGCAACCCACTCAAGTATTCTTGCTGGAGAATCCTCGTGGACAGAAGAGCCTGGGGGGCTACAGTCTATGGGGTCACAAAGAGAGAGTCAGACGCGACTGAGCAACTAAGCACAGAACAGCATGCTCAGTCAAAACATAAGACAAAGAGAAAACATCTGCTATGAAGAAAACAGTTTTTCATAGAATCTAAGCTGGGGAGCCATGGTATAGAAACTTACATGACCAGCCCAGAGTTTTAAAGTGTTTCAAAAGCTTTATCATTTAGGGCTCTCCTGTTATCATCCTTTTGGGCTTCCCTGGTGGCTCAAAGGTAAAGAACCTGCCTGCCAAAGCAGGAGATGAGGGTTCAGTCTCTGGGTCGGGAAGATCCCCTGGAGAAGAAAATGGCAACGCACTCCAGTATTCTTGCCTGGGAAATCCCATGGATTGAGGAGCCTGGCGGGCTACAGTCCATGGGGTCACAAAGTGTCAGACACGACTGAGGATGTACCATCCTTTACCACTGTACCATTCGTTAAAAACTTGCCACAAGGAACGTTTCCTATTTTCTAGACAGGGAACCTAATATTTCTTCGAAATAAGTACCTGGTTAAAACTTGGTGATGGAAGCAAATACAGAAGAAAATTTTATCTACTTCTCTTGGCCATGTTGCCTCCATCTATCTTCAGGGAGAATACGAAGTACAGTGTAACACAGGCAGTCTTCACTTAACTGATGGAGAAAAGCTGTGGGGCCAGTGCACATAGTTACAGAAACATCTTAGATCAAGACTCTACAAAGCACAGACACAGAGATTTAAACCGTGTGTTCTGGGGAGGGCTGTGGAGCAGACAGGTCTGTAATAGCAGCTGGGCACAGCAGCAACAAGGGCCACAAAGATAAAACAGGAGTAGTCGGAATCTGAGCTTTATTCAGCAACATGCGCTCACCATGATGCCGTCATTTTTTCTTCTGAGAAAAGTGCAGTCTAATGGGTTACCCTCTCACTTCACAGGGGGCAGTGCCGGAATGCCTGGGGTTTGAGCTCTCCAAAGCACAGGCCTTCCAAAAATCAGGGAAGTGATTTAAAAAGCGGTTATGAAGCGATTTTAGGATCTGGGCAGAGGTTCTCTATGGGCTCTAGATAGCGATGCGTGAGTGGGGTTGAGGCGGGCTCCATAAGGAAGAAGAGACCCTGCACTAACCAACGTGTCTGCAGGACATGGCTAGAACGTGCTTTGGAGAAGGTGGAAAAGAGTGCAACCCCGAAAGGGGCCTGCACTCTTTGGAGGGGAGAAAGCCGGCAACAGCGAAGGCAGTGCAGAGACTGAGGGGTGAAGACCAGGGACGGGAGAGGGGGTGGGTTAGGGCGGAACCTCATCCTGGAGGCGGGCAGGGGTCTCCTTGAAGCTGAGGACTAGGCCGGGACCAGGACAGTAGGGAAGTGTGAGGGAAGGACCCCTTCCTTTGGCAGCTCCCAATTTTTTTCTGTCAAAGATGGCCAAATTCCACATTGCCCTTCCCCCCTCCGCGCCTTTTCCACCGTGTGGCTCTCCGGTGCTGCAGGAGGCGGTGAGGAGGTCCGGTGAATGTGAACGCGAAAATAAAGGTGCAAGAAAGAAGAGCCCCTCCCTGGCCGCACCTCCCACCCCGCCGGCCCTTTGGGAGGTTCTTTTAGTTGGGGGGGGGGGGGCTCTGCCGCTTTAAGGTGGGGAGTAGGCGTCACCTCTGGCCGGGTGACGATCTGGGGAGGGGACCTGGTAGGTGTGTCCATGCAAAGCAGGAGGTGGTGCCGACGGTGGGCGGTTCCATAGTAAAATATTGGAGGGAGGGGCGGGGTCGAGGAGGCGAGGCTACTTGGTGGGCGGGGCTCGGGAGGCGGTGCCTCTCCGGGAAGGCTGGGGAGGGGGAGGAGGAAGCGGCCGGGTTGGTACCATTACGCGCGTTCGGGAGGGGGACAAGTGACATTCCCTTGGAGGGGGGCGGGCCCTTCCCGGCGGCTGGGCCCTGCGCTGAGGTGGGGAGGGGCCGTTCCCTCTTCCCCCGCCGGGCTGGACGTCGGAGCAGCGGGGGAGGGGGCACTTCTCCGCTCGCGTCCGAGGCGGGGCCGGCCGTACCTTTCGTGGCGCGGTGCGGCTGGGGGAGGGCCGAGGGGAGGGGGAAGGGGCGGTACTGGGAGGGGGGTGCCGGAAAGGGGGAGGCGCCGGCGGACAATGGAGCCTATGTGTGCCTGCGGGAGTGGGCCGGCGCCGCCGCCGCCGCTGCCGCCGCCGGGGGGAGACGCTGCGCCGCCGCTGCCGCTGGCCCCGGCCCCAGCCCCCCGGGGCTGAAAGCCGCCCCGGACCGAAGCCCCCTCCCCTACGTCGCTCCTCCTGTCCCCTCCCCCACTCCTGCCTCGGGGGTAAGTGGCACCTCAGGGGGCGGGGGAGGGGAAGGACCGGAGCCGGGGGTGGGGGGGGCCGGGTCCGCGTCCGCGTGTTTTGAGAGGGTTTGAGGGCAGGGGTAGCCAAAGCCGCGGAGGGCTGGGGGCTGGGGTGAGGGGAGAAAAGGGGTGGGGGCCGAGGTTGTGAATTTAAGAGTTGAGTCTAGAGAAACCTGTGGGGAGAGGTTGGGGGGGCGTCCTCTGCCCACCAGCGGTGGGGAGAGACTGAGGCGTCTCTCAGCTTTTTAGAGGTTGTGTCCCAGGCGGTGCTTGGAGAGACTAAACGAGGACATGGGACAGTCCCAGGGTCCTGGGATGAAGGGACATCGTAGGGACGAGATGGAGAGCTGAATTCGAGTTGAGTTTGGTGGGGTCTGTTAGACCCAGGAGATGGATAGAGAGGGAGTTTGCAGGCCAGTGACTTGTTGGAGGGTGGGGGAACCCGAAGCTAAGAGGAATGTTCCTGAAGTAAAGGGCTCCAGCAGGTGAGGTGGTGATGTCTAGGTCACTGAGTCACTGTGAGGGTCCTGGACACGCCAGTGATTTCCAGAATGGAGCTGTAGTCGTTGACCTTTGAAAGTTGCAAAGACTATTAAAGGTGTCACTGGTTGCTGTTGGACCAGCCTGGTGAAATGGAGATATTCTATTAAAATAAACAGCAGACTTGGTTATTATGTTCAGAGGGAAGGGCCGGAGGCCTGTAATAGTGTTTCTGGGGTCCTTATGTGAAGGCTCCCAAGCCTGAAGGAGGAGGCCTGAAACCTGTCTTCCAAAGCCCTGCCTGCCATAGAGAAGAGTGACTTGGAGCCTAGACTGCAACCCAGTTGGAGACTGATAAACTTATTAGACAAAGTAGAGAAATGGACGTTAACTTTGTGTCAGTAGTGAGAGACTAAGGTGGGGTAGAATTGGTGCAAAGTTAAACTTTCCTTAGGGCAAACATATTCAGATCCCTGGGCAGTAACTTTAAAGGGAAAATGATTGAGTGGCCATGTAAAGAGTTAGGTTTTGATCAGTGGTGTGTAATGGAGTGTTTGTTAGCATTTAATGTGTTCAAGAACTAAGTGTTCATTCTTGGATCAGAGATTTGGACTCTTGTCCACTGCGCTGGAAGTGATGAATCAGAATTAGCAGATAGGAAGGATAAGTAGTTGAGAGTAAGGGGTAGGGGGTGCAGATGGGTATTGGTAGGTAAGACTCCTGTGTAGGTTAACTTTTCACTGTTCATGGAGATTGTACAACATGATTGTTCTGTTGATTTTGGTTTTTGATTGGATGCTCGTGATTTGTAAAAAGGAGTTAAGTATGAAAAACGTTACGGTCCTAAGTACAGATTTAAGAAGGATCTTGCTAACTGTTGAAAAAGACCCAATCTATAAAAAACAGAAATGGGTTAATAAAAGGAGCAGTTAGTTAGATGGCATAAGGATGCTTTGGGAAGTGAGGATTCCATTAATTGGTGGTTTGTGTGAAAAGAGGAAATTTAATGCAAAGTTGACATAGAGATGATCTTTCATAGTTTTAGAATCTAGGATCTGATTGTATTGAACCATTAGGATATTATTTTGTAATAACAGTGTTGAATATAAGGTGATAATAGTTCCTAAACCTGTGGTAGATGATATGGAGGTCATTGAGTAAAAGATGAAGAAACAATTTCCATACTGTTCTCTTCTTATAAGGCAAATTTTATGTAGTAACTTGGCTGTTGAGCTAAGGATTCCTGACCTGGATTCCTACATGACTAGCGTAAGTGAAAAAGCACTTACGTACATTGGAATTTATTCTATGGAATATTTTTCCCATAGCCTTCAGAAGTGTCTGGTCCTGTGAATCAAAAGAAAATGTTCTCTGGCTTGTGGGGGGTGGGGGAAGTACAGAGGTTTCACAAGCATTGTAATCAACTAAGTATTTGATCATGGTGGTTTGGTTGAGCCTTGAACTTAGTGTTGGAACACTGGCTTTCCCATTGACTTATATGTGACTTCAAACAAATCTCATATTTATTCTCCAGTTTTCCCTTTTATAAAGCGGGGTTACCACTGTTCTCATCACTCATAATGCATTGTGGCACCAAACAAGTTAATGATTATCTGCAAAGTGCCTTGGACACATCTGGGAATGAAAGTTTGTGTAGACCAACTTTTTCCTCACTTCTGAAAAACTATCATCTCAGGAACAGACCAAATTCAGCTTCTGAAACATGCCCTGTGATTGATCAGGAAACAAAAAGGAGTACCTTCTACATCTGCCTTGTTCTATTGTCTGGGTTTGGGTTTTACATGAGTTTTGAAAGGTGATACCTCTTCCCCATTTAGTGGTAAGACAGGAATAGTGATGACAGTTGTAGAAATGTAAGCAACAGTCCCCATGGGAGAGTGTAACTATACATGCTGTGAGTGCTAACCTAAGCTGATGCTGACCCTAAATTTGTGTGACCTTGGACATGTTACTTGTCTTACTGGTGGTTTGCATACGTGCTAAGTTGCTTCACTTGTGTCGACTCTTTGCGACCCCATGGCCTGTAGCCCGCCAGGCTCTTCTCTCCATGAGATTCTCCAAGCAAGAATACTGGAGTGGGTTGCCATGCCCTCCTCCAGGGATCTTCCCCACCCAGGGATTGAACCCGTATCTCTTACCTCTCCTGCATTGGCAGGCATGTTCTTCACCACTAGCGCCACCTGGGAAGTCTAGTGGTTTAATTTTCTTCAACTATGAAGTACTGTTGGTGGAATGACTTGTCTCTCTGCCTTGGTAACTATGTTGGGGTCTATAGAAACTATTTGCCCTAGATCAGAAGTTCTTAATCTTGTGTGCCGCATATTTTCCTTTGGCAATTTAATCGAAGCATAGTACCCCTTCTGAGAATCATGGTTTTTTTCATGTATAAAGTATATAAAATTACAAATGACACAGAACAGTTATCAAAATGTTAAAACAGTTGTGATACAATAGTTTATATGTTTATAGCTCATTAAATAACAAAATGTAGCTGCAGATACTATAGTTTCGAAGTAGTAATGAGTGTAAATACTATGTTGCGAGATCTGCCATAACAGTAATGTGATGTGAAGTGTCTCCTGGTTCCTCTTGGTGACATAGTCACAATACTGTGTGGGTTATTACCTGCATTCATTGTTGAAGGTGAAGGTGGTGCTAACTTTTTCTTGGAGGTTAGTGAGTATGAAAATCAGAATATTCTCCAGCCAAGTTCACAGCTGCCTCCCCTCCTCTGAGTCTTTCTACAGACCACTTAGGAGGTCATGGATCCCCAGATAAGAGCTCCTGCTATAGACCAGCTGATCTTTGAAAGGTCAATTATCTTATGGCCACTTGCCTTATAAGCTTCAATATCTTCACCATGCTAAGAACAAGGGCATAGAGAAGATATGAAATAAAAGTCTATTTTGCAACCTGTGATAACTGTTCTTGGTTGAGGAGAAAGTTAAAGCCAATGACTAGAATGAGGCTTTTGTGTCTGATGGATTTTGCTTTTCTAGACTTCCCAGTGTTCAGTGGGATAGATGTAGGCCAGAGTGCTCCAGCTTCTTGCATTTTGAGTTTTAGTGGTTTTGCCTGCCTTCCCCATTTTTGACCTGATTTTTTTCTTACTATTCCTTCTTCCAGATATTGTTTTAGTCACGGAGCCTTGGGGAATGGGTGGTTTTCTTTGCTGTTGGTGTGATGGGGTATGAACTTTTCCATTCTTCTCATTCCTGTAGGACTGAATGTGGGACTAGCTGGTGTCACTCCACTTTGACCTAAAAATTCCTTTCTGTTTGGGAGGCACAGATCGCTGTGTCCCAATGTTAGAAGAGAGAGCAAGTTGGACGTCTTGAAAGGTAAAGAGCCCAATTATGAACATGTCACTTCTGTTATTCAGTCAGTGTATTTTGGATTTTGTTTCTGCTTCCGTAGGGTCTCTTGTAAGTTAAAACTGTATTTGTTCATTATTGTAGCAGTTCCCAAGGCAGCGGTCATCAAGTTAAATGCAAGCCATAGCTGTAAGTGCAATTACCTTGTACTTTTCTGTGAACAGGGACTTCTGCAGTAACTTATTTCCTAGGAAAGGCAGATGGTGAGAAGTTGAATAAGTATTTATTGTGTCATCATTGCTATTTGGGGATGCAAAGCCGAAGTAGCAGTATACGAGCCCCCAGCTCATTACCACACACAGATCAACTAGCATTTATTAAGTTTCTTCTTTTGGGTGCTGAGATGATGACCCTTTCCTCAGGAGGTTCCCTGGCTGTACATAACAAGGATACAATTTTCAAAGTGTTTTAAAAGTGTCATGAATATAATGCTGTGGGGCCATGGAGGACATTCCTGGGAATGGTTTGGAATCAAGGAGAGTTTCACAAAGAAGGGACATTTGTGCTGAAGTTTTACTTTGGGTAGCCATTATTCTAAAGGGTGATAGATGATGTTCATTTTTTATTAGTTACATTTTATCAGAACCCTTGAGCTTGATACAAATTTATTTGCTTGCTTAAAGTTTGTTAGCTTGAAGGACAGTAGATGAGTTTTTACCCTTTGAGTATGAAAACATATCTTAGCATTTTGTTAGGACCAAGGTTTTCTACATAAGACTATAGTATAATGTTCTTTTCTCCACATATTTGGGAAAGATTGGTTCTTCCTATTGTGTATTCTTTCTGAGAAGGAAGCCTTTTAGTAGCTGGTATGCCAGAACTTAAGAATGAGCTCGGAATGGAATCCCAGGGCCTTTTAGTTCCACATTCTGAGTTTGATACTATGCCTTTTATGGCGTAGTGGTCATAGCATAGAAATGAAATTTGTTAAACATGACATACTTGTAATAAACTTGACTTCTTAGAGCAGGAGAGTGAGAAAGGATCATTGGAAAAGTTGAAATTGGAATTGTAGAGGTGATTCTGAGCTAAGTTAGACCAAGTTGTGGATTTATTGACAGCTTCATGGCAACCTTATAGAATCTCCTTTTAAAGATTCCTGAGAAATTTGGCCTTAGGACAGTCTGGAACTTGGTTTTTCCCTGCCATTTCAAAACTATAAATTCTGGGTGAAGGGGGAGGCTCAGCATTATCATTGTAGTTTACAAGGACTAATGTTGGAAATAGTTCTGCCTGCTGAGTTACTTAGTCTTTTACCGGTTTACCTAGCTCAACTTGGTATAGCATTTCACACACAGTAGCTCTCAAGCAAAGGAGATCTTGTGGCCCTGTCATTCACTCATATGTTCTCCCAAAAGGGTGTGAAAATAAGTTTCCTTGCTGAATGCATGCTGTGTAAAGTTACAGTTGAGAGTAGGGAGGACCTGGGAATGGCATGCGCTTTGTGAATTCAAAAGTGTGTCTGGAATTTTGTCTCTTTCACCTCCACAGTCAGCTCTCAATTCTCTGTACTAATTAGGAATGGGAAGAAGCAAAAATGTGAAGATTTTTTTTCCCTACTAACTGTTCAGAAAAGTAGACAAATCGATTTTCTTTGCCTTTAATATTTTTCCAGTCTCTGAAAAGAAAATATGCACTTGGGAAGAAGGGAAAGTTACAAGGGCCTTGAGGTATCTGCAGGTTGGATGATATACCCTGAAATAATTGGAAGCTGATGCTGTTTACATGGGAGACGACAACTTCCTCTTAAACTAATACCCTGTAGATAGGAAGCCAGGTCTTCAGATGGTAACTAAGTGGCACTGATGATTTTGTTTTCATTCCTTAGAAACTCTTCTTCTTTCCTTTATCCTCATCCAGGTGAGGGTCACCTCTGAGATAGGGGTTCCTGGACTCCCCAAGCTCCCCACCTCCAGGATGAGCACCGCCTTATCGTGACCCTTGGGGTTTTGGTGAGTAGCCTGATGGATGGATAGGGACCCTAGAAAGCAGGCCTGGCTTAGGAGATGATCTTCGGGGAAAGCTTCAACTTTTATTCAACAAATGCTTTTTGAGCAGATGGCATGTATCTGATACTATAGCAAGTACTAGGAATACAAGGATGAACAAATCAGTCTTGATCCTTTACGGATCCTCTTACCTTCATGGAGCCTAGCATGACAGATGAATGTTAATGCAAATGACCACATAATTATACAACATGAGAAATGTTGTGAAAGAAAAACATAGGATGCTATGAAAAGAATGTAATGGAGCATTTCATCTAGATTAGTGGCTTTACATATCCTTTATCTCTGAAGAAAAAACAGTGAAACTGAGATTTTCTTCACTCAGCAAAAATATTCAAACTTGACATGGGAAGGTTAGGGGTGAGGGAGAGAGGTGTCAAGGATGACTCCAAATTTCTGGCATGAGCAGCTGTGTGGATGAAGATGCCATTTACTAAAATGTAGAAAGCTGAAGGGGAAATACGTTGGGGAGGGAGGCTATATAGGGATGAAGAATTCATCTTTGACCTTGTTAGGTTTCAGACGTCTAGTGGGATGCCAAGTTGGCAGTTGTGTATACAGGTCAGCAGGGCAGAAGCTGAGCTGGATGGAAATTTGGGAGTTCTTGGCATGGAAAGAACTTAGAGAATGAGAAGAGAAGAGGACCTGGGGTAGATCTGTGAGAAACTTGAAATTGTAGAGATTGGGTAGAGAAGGGGTCAGCAAAGGAAGCAGATGAAGAGTGACTTGAGAGGAAGGAGGAAGACTGGGAAAGTGTGGTATTATAGAAGCCAAGAGAGAGGAGTTTCAAGAAGGAGTGTTCAACTGGCATAGTCTACGAGATGGAGTAAGATGAGGTTAGAAAAGCGGTCAGTAGTGACCTTAACAAGAGTCATGGTTTTTGTGATCTGTGGGTAGAAGTTGGTTTAAGATGGTTAAAGGGTGAATGGCAGGTAAGGAAATGAAGGCTGTGTCTTGTCAACTCTGTAAAGAAACTTGACTTCAAAGGGGAATAGAATGCCAGAGCCAGTTTTGTTTTGCCTTATCATTATTATTTCATCTGGAAGGTAGAATAACATGTCTGAAAGCTGATTGGAAATATCCAGGAGATGCAGGATGTAGAAGGGTGATCATGGAAGAGAGTGAGTACTCAGTCAGCTGAAAGGGATGGGGCTAGACCACCTGTGGTAGGACTAACCTTTGGGGGAAAAATGGGCTTTTTTTTTTTTTTTTTGATTGCAGTAATGGAGAAAAAAGAGGGGATAGGGAATGATAAAAAGAGGTTTGAAGATTTGGTGGTAAGGAGTCCTCTCTGGTGACTTCTCTTCTCCCTGTTAAGTCCTGGGCAAGGCCATGCACTGGGAGAGGAAGATGATGGTTGGCAATGGTGAAGGTCTGAAATGCCATTGGGCAGGACAGGTGAGTGAGCTTGCTAGAGGATGGTAGAAGTCATGGTACTAGTTTACATAAATGCTTATGTTGTGCTGCTAAGCATTTTCTATGTGCTGGCTCACCTTGTCCACCAAGTTCATGCTTTTCACAAAGTACTGCAGTGATGAAGCGCAGCCTGAGTGTCTGGCTGACCTCCAGCTCCACCACTTAACTAGGGTGTGACCAACTTACTTGGGCAAATTACGTACTGTTCCAAGAGCCTCAGTTTCCTCGTCCCTTAAACAGAGATAGGATATATATATATATATGTATAACTGACTCACTTGGCTGTATACCTGAATCAACACAGCGTAGTGAATCAGCTATACTGCAAAAAAAATCGAAAAGAAAAAGTAGTAAAATAAAATAGGGATAGTAATGGGACCTGCCTTCTGCAGTTGTTATGAATGAGTTAATATATATGGAGAGTGCTTATAAGGGTACCTGAATCACAGTTAGTAAATATTTTAAGTATTACTTACAGAGAAAAGAGAGAAACATTCTATAAGCAGATCTTAAGAGTTAGAAGATGTAGTTATATTGGGGGAATATCTCTCTCTGGCTAAAATTAACCATTCTGAGGAAGATCTTCTCTTTTTTCAGTCCTGAAAGGTGAACAGTTGAGCACTAACCTGAACACTCAGGAGCTGAAAGACTCGAATTTTATTCTTTAGGGTTATCTGATAAGATACTTGGCAGATTTCTTGCTCAGTTGTTTTTGGTGTCAGATAGGCTAAAGCTGGGGTGACCTATTTCAACAACTCCTTTGGATTAGGGGTTAAAACAGCTGGGTTTTATTCCCATCTCGAGTGAGCCCATGTACTTGTTTCAACTTTCTGTGCTGTTTCTCCACTCATAAAGTAATGGCAAGGAGATGGCTTTGAAGAAAGAGCAGGTCAGGGAGCACTGATTAGAAACCTGGGAGAAGGCATTCACGCCCCTGTGCTCCATCCATTCATCTATAAAATGCCATTGATCACGGTATAGTGAGTTTAAGAAACTGTGTGGAGATACTTTGAAAATGTTTTCTGTTCACATTATTATTATTTAGAAATAATCTTTGCTACCAGCTCGTCTGAAGTGCCTGGCAGACTGAGGTGATTTGGTACTTTTAATGTTTAGAGTTTCTTTAGAAGGAGTGTAACACAAGTGCCAGGCGTTTCTGCTCTGTAACTCACCTAGGGTCTAACAACATTCTTAGTACATTATATTGAGTACTATAGAAAAACCAAAGAAATTTAAAACAAGGTTCTTGTCTTCAAAGAGCATAGTCTTCATAGGGAGGTAAATCATGCACATGGGACTATTCAGTTTGACACATGATTGGAGTGCTCAAATGTGTGATACAGACAGAAAGTACGAGAAGAAATTACAGAAGGGACTATACAGGTGGTAACTTCTTTTCTTTTCCTGAGGTAAGTGTTTGCTGTTGGCTTTGTCCATGGAAGATTCATTGACTGCTTCTGTTTTACCAATGATTCCTGATGTTTAATGAGAGGGACAGTATGGTTTATGATCATATATTATGTTGAGCTTCACAGCCATAATCAGTTTTAGAATCTAAAGTGGGGGGAGGGAGCTAAAGGTGGTAGGGAATAAACATACAACCCTAAATATAATTGAGACTCAAATGTTTTTAGGATGCTTTTTCCTAAGATCAGTGTAGAAATATTCTATAGCATTTTACTCGTTTTTTTTCTTGCCTTCTTCATTTAAAAGAAAAAAACGTGATTGTGTACACTCAGAACATCCATAAATTCCTCTCATGCTCTCAGGTGAAATAGCTGGGACTATTTCTAAAAGAGGAAATAGACATTTAATACTTGACAACGATCATACTCATTGCTGAGTCCTAGAATGTAAGGGTTTCTCCCAATTTTAGTCCAGTTCTTGAACCTCTTGTAGTGTATGTAACACCAAAGTGACTTCTAACTCCTTTTGATTCTTTAGCCTTTAATCCTGCATCTAATATTCTCCTTCAGTCCTATACCTCATTAGTAAAGATGGCAGGAGGGAGGGAGGGGAGGGGACCATGGTTACCAAAAAAATCACATTGGAACTGCCCTGGAAGGAGCAGTGACTGAAAGTGTATCTTGGTTTTCCCTGAACCAGTTTAGATTTCTCTAAATAAAGGGCTTTCTCATTTGTTCTCTCATAGGTTGGGGAATGTTTTTTTGACCTTTATGCTTCAAATTAGCCTTGCAAATTGGCTCAAAAAATATCTTAGTCTTCAAAGATGTTCTTTCACCTCCGCATTATGGATCATTCCCTTGCTTACCCATGCCTACAGCTCCTGTCATTAAGCAGTGGGAACACAGGACACATACTCAGCATAATTTAATAGAAAGATCATAGAAATCAGGGGGCAGAACTGATTGTATTTGGTATTGGCTCAATAGTTGATTTCAGAAGTACCTCCTTTAATGTCTTCCCCACCCTGAGGCCCTGAGAATATAAACAGAGAGTAATTTGTTTCATGGTTTGAAATTGGGATGGGTTTGTTACATTTCAGTGCCATCAGAGGTGAAGCACCAGATAGTTGCTATGGATTTGGAGTACCCAGTGGTTTCAGAGCATTGTTTTGAAGAAAGAAAAACCCAAGTTTTTGAGGGTTTTGTATTTGGAAGTAGAGAAATGTAAGGGAGAATACACAGCTAAAGATAAAAATGTTTTTCTCATCTGCTTACAAATGCCTGGTATATGATGCTTGGGTGGGAGGCTTGTATGCCTGGCAGAAAGTCTTAGTCACTCTTCCGCTGCTTTAGCACCAGAGCCTTTTGGCCAGAATATGAACATCGCCCTTTGCTTTCACCCTGAGGGAAGCTGAGGAACCATCTGCCTCTGCACTGCTGAGGTGGGGCTTTAGCCTTGGTCCTGCTATAAGGGTGTTGGATGTCTCTGTTTCTGTTCCCAGTGTGCCCTGGAGATGCGAGATTTTCCTTTGGCAGCCGGAGGCACACACCCAGAGAATGCTGGAGCCGCAAGGGGACAGGACCCACTTCCACAGCGGAGAAAAACAAAGAGGAAAAAGGCGTGCAGGCAGCCAGCACTAAGGGACGCACCCGGCACGCAGTGGGCCCCTGCCGCTGCCCCCAGCAGCTGTTCCCGCTGCAGCCCGAGAGGAACTCGGTGAGCCCGTCCCTGTTTGTGGCTGCGAGCTCAGGATTTCAATCAATGCATTCCAGTAACCCTAAAGTGAGGAACTCTCCATCAGGAAACACACAGAGGTGAGCCCCAGGGCCTGGCCTGACTGCCCCTTGGGGACATCATAGTGGACCCTGAACACTCACTGGTGGAACAGTATGTTGAATCATGAGACCCAAATGGGAAAAGAAAAAGACACAAGTAGACAATGATAGAATAGTGAGTCAAAGTTCAGGTTAGCGTTCTCCTCTTACTCATTTGTCCATCATTACCTGACTGCTCCTCATTACAGCTTCCCTCCTCAACAAAACATTAAAAACCATCCAGTACAACATGCTAAACTTGGCAAAGGAGGAAACTGAGACCTGGAAAGTTGAGGAGGCCTAAGGTCCTAGAACTAAAACACCAGCCCCTGACCCCCACTGTGAAGCTTTTTCCTCTGTTCCACAAAATTGATACCTTAAAAGAATTTCTTCCTCCTCCCCTGGAGACAGTGGTTAGTGTGTCTGCTCTGGTGTGATACTTATTTGGTGATTAGTGTCCTGGAGGGTTTCCCTAACCTGCCAGTCACCAGCGGCTTTCCTCACACTCTCCCAGACCTGCTTGTATTTTCCAGCAGGGAAGCCAGTCTCTTGTTACAGCTGTTCCTTGTTCATCAGCCGAGGGGTGGGTAGTATTTTGATCTTAACGATGTCTGTTTGTTTACTCTGAGCTAGTCTTAGTGTGAGAGTCATTTCTCTATGTACATAGAAACCGTTGTCCTTTATTGACAGAAACCCTAGCGATGGGTTCCCATGTGACTCTAGGGTTCCCGAGACGAGACAGGCCACTCTGCCCAAATCCTCCTCTCTGTTGAGAGCTCTGAGATGAGAATGGGGAGAAGGCAACAAGCAAGCGGCTTAAGTGAAAGGTGGGGTGGTTACTTTAGCTGTCCAGGTCTCCCTGACGTGTGATAGAAATCAGACCTCTCTGATTTGTGCTGCCCAGTCTTGTCTGGTGTCTGATCTCCCTTTGTTATTTGTCTCTTCTAGTAGCCCTAAGTCAAAGCAGGAGGTGATGGTCCGTCCCCCTACAGTGATGTCCCCATCTGGAAACCCCCAGCTGGATTCCAAATTCTCCAATCAGGGTAAACAGGGGGGCTCAGCCAGCCAATCCCAGCCATCCCCCTGTGACTCCAAGAGTGGGGGCCATACCCCTAAAGCACTCCCTGGCCCAGGTGGGAGCATGGGGCTGAAGAATGGGGCTGGAAATGGTGCCAAGGGCAAGGGGAAAAGGGAGCGAAGTATTTCCGCCGACTCCTTTGATCAGAGAGATCCTGGGACTCCAAACGATGACTCTGACATGAAAGGTATGTCTATAAGATCTTTGAGACTCAGAGGGAAGTAGGTATTCCTGAGGGAGGGCCTCTGACATGGACGGATGCCGGAGAGCCTAATAGCAGCCAAGTGGGGAGAGTAGGAATCAGATCCAGGAGTTCTCGGAGTTTCAGATGGAACTCTTCCTGGTCATTTTCCTACGAACTGAAGAATAGTTTGGAACGACCTTGTTAAGTTCTTGCCCTTGAGGATGCAAGTGTTTGAGGATGCTGCACGACCCTAACCATAGACTTAAGGATGTTCCTGGTCTCCGTGCTTTTGTGTACTTGAGTGTCAGCCAATAACTCCAGTTTGTCTATGCCAGAGCCCACACTGGAGCAATTTTTCTGACAACTCCTCCTCTTCTCCATGGAATTAGTCCTTCAAGACTTGGGTTGCATGCACTCTGGCTGCCATTTTGCCAGTTGTAGGTACAAGAGGCCGCCCTGGCACAAGTGTAGATCGTCCCAGCCAGTTTCACCATGGCGGGAACGAGGGGCTCCATGTGGTAGAGATCCTGTAGGCACCACAGTGGAGAGAGCCAGGAAGGGGACGGGACTGTGGCCGTGCCCTTAGGCTTTCCCTCACTTAGTGTAAAATGAACATCGTAACTGTGTAGGCCGGAATGTGAAACTGATATTCATGGAGCAGAATGGTGACTCCCCAACCCAAATTGGAAATGAGTACCTGGGTAATTGTTCCCCTGTCTTTTCTGTCTTCTTCAGGTTGTTTGTGGGGGGCCTCTTTTGAGCACCAGCACTATGCTGGGTGCTGGGGGTGCCATGGTCAGCAAAACCGAAACAGTTGCTATCCTCAAGGGTCTAAATGCACCTAGATAACAGATCATTTAAAAATTACAATAAAATTTGATAAATGCTGAAGTAAGGGAAGTTAGGGGGCTATGGGTCTAACTAGCAAGGACATCCAGCCGAGGAGGTTCCAAAAGGGTTTCCAGGAAGGAGGGACATTTATGCTAATATCTAAACCCTGGTGGTTCAGATGGTAAAGAATCTGCCTGCAGTGCAGGAGACCTGGGTTCAATCCCTGGGTCGGGAATATCCCCTGGAGAAGAGAATGACTACCCACTCCAGTATTCTTGCCTGGAGAATTCCAGGGACAGAGGAGCCTGGCGTGCTACAGTCCACGGGGTCACAAAGAGTTGGATACGACTGAGCAACTAACACTTTCACACTTTTCAAAGAATGTGTAGTAGAGCAGTAAGGAGGTGGGGAAGAGCGCTTTGTACTTAGTCATTTAAATGGGAGAAGTGTACTTGTATTTTTACGAATAGAAGAATTTCCTCTTATCAAGGTACTTCCTCCATGAAATTTTCAAGGTGTTTGCATTATGATGCTATAAATGCTGGCAGAAAAAAGAAAGCTTTATACTTTCTATAACATGAATCTTCTTTTTATTTTTTTAGAATGTAATTCTGCTGACCACATAAAGTCCCAGGATTCCCAGCACACACCACACTCGATGACCCCATCAAATGCTACAGTCCCCAGGTCTTCCACCCCCTCCCATGGCCAGACTACTGCCCCAGAGCCCACACCTGCTCAGAAGACTCCTGCCAAAGTGGTGTATGTGTTTTCTACTGAGATGGCTAATAAGTAAGTTAATGGCTGTGAATTCACTGATAGTCTTTTTTCCTTCCAGTTTTATTGAGATGTAGTTGATGGACAGCTGGTGTGGCTTGCATGTTGGGGCATCTAAATTTTTATTCCCTTTGAAGATTGACCTTTTTTTGCCCACTTGTATTATTACTTAAGGTTAACACTACAGAAAGCGGTAAAATAAAATATAAAACCCCTACTCCTCTACTCCCAGAGGCAACCGTTGGTGGTAGTTCCTTGGCTTTCCTTCCAGAAAAACTTTTGATACTTATACAGATACACGTATATATACTTTTTTAAACAGGAAAAGGATCGATGGCCAGTACACACTTTTCTGCAACTCAGTATTCTTTTAAAATGGCATACATAAGTAATACATGTCCATTTTAGAATAATTAGAGACTGTAAATAAAAAGTCTCAAGAATTTATAGAGATAACTATTATGAATGTTTTGGTACATGTTTCTAGTAGACAGATGCATCATTGGATATTTATTTAAAATGTGAATATACACTACATAGTTTTCTGACTTTTCATCTAACATTTTTAAAATTAAGATATAGAGTGAATCTTGGCAACCTTAAATTATGATAAGGTGTGAGATTTCATTTAATCTTCTTGGGTTGGGAGTTTGAACTAGGATTCTCTATAAAACACCTACTAGAGTGATGGGTTTAAAGGAAAAAAACCCTGAGGGTTTTTAATGTCTCTTTTGAGATTTGCTAATGGCTATCTTTAAATTTCAGAAGAGTTTCAGTAAATGACAGACAAATAGTGAAAACATTTTTTTTTTTTTTAAAACATTTTTATCTTGATTTCTTCTCACTGAACTTTGCTGGTGGTTCTTTATACTTCTTCCTCTCTCATACCAGTTCCGTCTGGGGTTAAAATGCTTTAGAATTTCAGTTAGTGAAATAGAAACAAGTCCTAGTGTGTACATCTCTTCTCTCTCTGCAGGGCTGCAGAAGCTGTGTTAAAGGGCCAGGTTGAAACTATCGTCTCTTTCCACATCCAGAACATCTCTAACAGCAAGACAGAGAGAAGCACAGCCCCTCTGGTATGTCATCTTAGAAGTGGAATAATGGCTTCAAGGTTATAAGGGGACTCTAAAGGTGGGAGGTGGTGAATTCACTGACAGCCTTTTTTCCTTCTTCCAGTTTTATTGAGATGTAGTTGATGGACAGCACTGTATAAGTTGAAGTGTACAGCCAACTGTACTGTATACTTTAACTCACATACATTACAAAATGATTATCATCTCATATACATACAAAATTTAAGGCAAAAATATTTTTGCCTTGTGATGAGAACTCTTAGGTGTACTTTCTTAAGTTTTACGTAGAACATACAGCAGCATTGATTATATTTATCATGTTATACATTACATTCCTACTACTTACTTACCCTATAACTAGAAGTTTATACCTTTTTGCTGCCCTCCTCTAATTCCCTCTCCCCCAGTCCCCCCACTTTTGGTAATCACAAATCTAATCTGTTTTTCTGTGAGCTTGTTTGTGAAGTTTAACTGACCTATACTGTGTTAGTTTGTGGTATACAACATAGTGAAATGATATTTCTATACATTTCAAAGTGATCACCATAAGTCTAGTCACCATGTATCACTGTACAAAGATATCACATAATTATTGACTATATCCCCCAGACTGTACATTTCACACCTATTACTCATTTATTTTGTAACTGAAAGACTGTACTCTCAATTTTGATCACGTGTTTATGTCCTCCTCCCATGGCCCCCCTCCTCTTTAAACTACCTGTTTGTTCTCTATATCTGTGACTCTGTTCCTGTTTAGTTATGTTTAATCATTTGCTTTGTTTTTTTAGATTCCACATGTTTGTCTTTCTCTGACTTACTTCACTTAGCACAATACCCTCTAGGTCCATCCATGTTTTTGAAAATGGCAAAGTTTCATTCTTTCTTAATGGCTAAGTAATACTCCATTGTGTGTGTGTGTGTGTGTACACCATGTAGTCTTTATTTATCTATTAATGGGCACTTAGGTTGCTTCCATATCTTGGCTATTGTAAATAATGCTGCAGTGAACAACATAAGGGTACAGATACCTTTTCTAATTGGTGTTTTTGTTTTCTTTAGATAAATAGCCAGGAATGAAATTGCTGGATTATATGTTAGTTGTATTTGTAATTCTTTGTGGAATCTCCCACTGTTTTCCATAGTGCCTACACCAGTATACATCCCCACCAACAATCCACAAGGGTTCAGTAGGGAGATAATCTTGGTATCAGCTACATTTTGAGCCTTTAACCTAGTTGTGTAGTTTTAGGCACATCACACTGGCCTTTTCTGCTAGCATGCAGATATATTGATGAGTTACTAGAAGAGAAGAGGTGCAAAGTAAAAAAAGGAGACATATGGATATCTTAGGATTTCCTTAATGTGGCCATCTCTGGGAAATTCTGAATTCAGACCCTGCATTAAAAAAAAAATAACACATACTCTTGAGTTACTTAAAGAACAGAGAAAAAACAACAGTTAAGGGTGGACACTGGTTTCCTATATACTGTGACAGAAGAAACGGTGTACTACCACCCTACAGTATTGGAGTACATGCTGATAGTTCCATAATTAGAGTCTCAGTGACTTTCGGAATGATTCTTATTTGTTTCAGAGTGAGAGAACCACTGAATGTTTTTAATTGCTTGATATTTTCAAAATTATAGTTAATGTTAGTTTGTTTCCTCTTTGGAACTTAAGCACCTGCTGTAAACTACATTAGAACACACATGCAGTGGTTGTTTCAATATATGTAGTGTCTCAAATTGAACCGGAAGGTATTTCTTGTGTCTCAGATTGTCGAGGCATTGCACCCAGTGCTGTGGGGACACTAGAGGTTCAAGACACAGTCCCTGATTTCAGGAAGCATAAACTATAAAACTGGAATGAGTCTTAAACCTGGGAAAAGTTAAATGACTGAAGTGACAGTTGAGTATAGAAAACGTTTTGCCCATGTTGTATGAGAACTTAGGATACCTCCCCGTGACATAGCAGGGCTTGAGCTTTCCTAGACCAAGCAAAGGAATTTCCTGTCTCTCTGTATCTCCACTAATCAAGGGTAGAAGAAGTGTATATATAATATTTTAAATGTATATATTATATGTATCATATATAATATAATTATATATAAATGTATACTATTTTTAATTTATACTTTAAAAGTATTTATATTTTATATTGTTCTGGATATATAGGGCACATTGCAGCTCAGACTGACGTTTTATTGACTTAATGACAGATCTTCATACAGTTTTTATCTCCACCTCCTCTAGTACTAAAATGAAATCAGAAGAGGAGCTAACGAGGGTATTGGGAATAGTCCCATCACCATTGCTCCAAATCTAAAATAAAAAGAGTGGTACTAAACCATTTCTTCTGTCACAGTCACCCTTATAGGAAATGAGTATCCAACTTTAACACAAACACAGCCTGGCCAACAAAACCAAACGTAAACTGGCTCTGGAGAGAAAATTAAGGTGACCTCCAGACTCCATTTACGTAGTCAGAGACACCAAGGACACTGACGTCCAGAGTCATCTAGGTTCAGCCAGTCTGCCCCACCTCAGTCTGGGTCTGCAGGCAGAGATGCGTGGAGAATACCAGCGTGTGGAGCATTTACATACATGTCCACAGAACGTGAGCTGTTCGTATTCAGGGATACATGTAATGATTTCTGTACAAATTTGTACCTTGAGAAACATTCCAGAGAGTAGGTGGGGATGTAAGTAACAGCCTTAGGGGTTTGGAAATACAGACTGGATTAAGTGAACATGTAGAAGGAAGTGAACATCAAAAAGGGATCCTGCAGCTCTTGAGATCCATTGAGGATTGGCAGGCTGGGCCCTTCTGTTCTGCAGTACTGCCCTTCTCTAGTACCTGAACTTCCAGCAGGGCCAAGGCATAGATGGAGAACATTTTATATCCCTCTTTCAAACACTGACAACATCCATGTCACCTCTTACAGGTGAGCCTGCCTTTACCCAGGACTTAAATGTGGCATTGGTACTTAATAAATAATAATAAGACACTCATTCAGCCTGTAGAAAGGGCCATGTGCTGTCTATTGGAAAGAACAGATCAAGAGACACCACGAGCTAGCCTCAGATTTCTCCACAGATGTTTCTTGCCTACAGATTATCTTATGCAGTTAATGTGCAAGTTCTTATCAAATATGGAATCAGTGATCACAGACTGAAAACCGAAATTGGAGCTGTCAGGCCCCCTGGAAACTAAAGGAGAGGAGTGCTTCACTAGTCACCGTGCCTGGGGAGACAGTGAAGTGGAGCAGCCTCACCTGCCACCTGTGGCTGGTAGAGCACTGAGCTGGAAGTGACAAGGACTTTCTTTTTCAGTTTAAAACAGCAGACTCTTTGATTGACAGTGAGAAGTCTACATACCCATTTATACTTTCAGGGAAAGAAAAAGGTGTTAGGTACAGCCTCCCACATACCAAGAAACTAATCTCTCCCTGAATCAGAAACACATAGTAGACATGTGATATCAAACCTGTTCCTCGAAATAGATACTCAGATGTATTCACTCGAGCAGTGGCTTTCCCTTGGCATGCTCATAAAGTTATTGAAACCTAATCTTTATCTTGGGAAAGAGGATACCATTTGACAGTAAAATGTGAGGAAAAAAATCAAAATGTCTTCATGTCCATGGGGTTTGGAAGGCAGCTATGCTCACCACTATACCACCAACGCGTCCATGGGGTTTGTACATGAGCAGTTTCTACGGCAAGTGTCAGTATAGATTTATGTGGCTGGGACCAGTCCTTTATAACATATCATGCTCTTTTCATTGCCCTTCTGTTCAGTTTACCAATGATTTTTAAAATCTCGTTTATCTTCAGAACACACAGATATCTGCCCTTCGAAATGATCCGAAACCTCTCCCACAACAGCCCCCAGCTCCAGCCAACCAGGACCAGAATTCTTCCCAGAACACCAGGCTGCAGCCAACTCCCCCCATTCCGGCACCAGCACCCAAGCCTGCCGCCCCCCCGCGTCCCCTGGACCGAGACAGTCCTGGGGTAGAAAACAAACTGATCCCTTCTGTCGGCAGCCCTGCCGGCTCCACTCCACTGCCCCCAGACAGTACCGGGCCAAACTCAACGCCCAACAACCGAGCCGTGACCCCTGTCTCCCAGGGGAGCAATAGCTCTTCAGCAGATCCCAAAGCCCCCCCGCCTCCACCAGTGTCCAGTGGCGAGCCCCCCACACTGGGGGAGAACCCTGATGGACTCTCTCAGGAGCAGCTGGAGCACCGGGAGCGCTCCTTACAAACGCTCAGAGATATCCAGCGAATGCTTTTCCCAGATGAGAAGGAATTCCCAGGAGGACAGAGTGGGGGACCCCCGCAGAACACTGGGGTATTAGATGGACCTCAGAAAAAACCAGAAGGGCCTATACAGGCCATGATGGTTCAATCCCAAAGCCTAGGTAAGGGACCTGGGCCCCGGACAGACGTGGGGGCTCCGTTTGGCCCTCAAGGACACAGAGATGTGCCCTTTCCTCCAGATGAAATGGTTCCACCCTCCATGAACTCCCAGTCTGGGCCCATCGGACCCGACCACCTGGATCACATGACCCCTGAGCAGATAGCGTGGCTGAAACTGCAGCAGGAGTTCTATGAAGAGAAGAGGAGGAAACAGGAGCAGGTGGCCGTGCAGCAGTGCTCCCTCCAGGACATGATGGTCCATCAGCATGGGCCGCGGGCGGTGGTCCGCGGGCCGCCCCCTCCGTACCAGATGACCCCTGGCGAGGCGTGGGGGCCTGGGGGCGCAGAGCCCTTTGCCGACGGGATCAACATGCCGCATTCTCTGCCCCCGAGAGCCATGGCTCCCCACCCCAACATGCCAGGGAGCCAAATGCGCCTCCCTGGATTTGCGGGAATGATGAATTCTGAGATGGAGGGGCCCAATGTCCCCAACCCGGCATCGCGACCAGGTCTTTCTGCAGTCAGCTGGCCAGACGATGTGCCAAAAATCCCAGATGGTCGAAACTTCCCGCCTGGCCAGGGCATCTTCAGTGGTCCTGGCCGAGGGGAGCGCTTCCCAAACCCCCAAGGATTGTCTGAAGAGATGTTTCAACAGCAGCTGGCAGAGAAGCAGCTGGGACTGCCCCCGGGGATGAGCGTGGAAGGCATCAGGCCCGGAATGGAGATGAACAGGATGATGCCAGGCTCCCAGCGCCACGTGGAGCCAGGGAATAATCCCATCTTCCCGCGAATACCAGTGGAGGGCCCACTGAGCCCTTCCAGGGGTGACTTTCCGAAAGGAATGCCCCCGCAGCTGGGCCCCGGCCGGGAACTCGAGTTTGGAATGGTTCCCAGTGGGATGAAGGGAGATGTCAGTCTAAATGTCAGCATGGGATCCAACTCTCAGATGATACCTCAGAAGATGAGAGAGGCTGGGGCAGGGCCCGAGGAGATGCTGAAACTCCGTGCGGCTGGCGCGGACATGCTGCCTGCTCAGCAGAAGATGGTGCCCCTGCCGTTCGGCGAGCACCCGCAGCAAGAGTATGGCATGGGCCCCAGGCCGTTCCTCCCCATGTCTCAGGGTCCAGGCAGCAACAGTGGCTTGCGGAATCTCAGAGAACCCATGGGGCCCGACCAAAGGACTAACAGCCGGCTCAGTCATATGCCACCACTACCTCTCAACCCTTCCAGTAACCCCACTAGCCTCAACACAGCTCCTCCCGTTCAGCGCGGCCTGGGGCGGAAGCCCGTGGAGATATCTGTGGCAGGCAGCCAGGTGCATTCCCCAGGCATCAACCCTCTGAAATCCCCCACGATGCGCCAAGTCCAGTCACCAATGCTGGGCTCACCCTCGGGGAACCTCAAGTCCCCCCAGACTCCATCGCAGCTGGCAGGCATGCTGGCGGGCCCAGCTGCCGCTGCTTCCATTAAGTCCCCGCCCGTCTTGGGGTCTGCTGCTGCTTCGCCTGTTCACCTCAAGTCTCCATCACTTCCCGCCCCATCACCTGGATGGACCTCGTCTCCAAAACCTCCCCTTCAGAGTCCTGGGATCCCTCCAAACCACAAAGCACCCCTCACCATGGCCTCCCCAGCCATGCTGGCAAGTGTAGAGTCAGGTCAGTATATTCTCACCTTCACAGTTGCACCTATAGCCAGAGGTTGTGAAAGCCTGGTTTACGTACTTTAAGAAAACTGGTGTCCTGATTACGCAGCCAGAGGAGGGGGCTTTTGCCAAGATGGATGTATTTGCGGCAAGGTGCAGAGTCGGTACTCCCATGGGGTTATGCTCAAGTGTCCAATCCTGGTGAAGATTCATGGGCTTTAGTGCAAAATATGTTTATGAAATAGGACTGGGAGGATAATGGGAAATGCATATCATTTCACTGAACGATTTACATTTGCACAGGGAACTCACATTGGTGGAATAAAATGTCTTAACAGTGGATAAATGTGTTTCCTTTAAACACCAGCCCCACTCACTTCAGAGGTCTGGCTTCATGTTAAAGAGAGTGTGAGGGTCATCCGAAGCAAAGAGGGGAGACCGCTGAGAGACTTGAGTGGTTCTCGTAAATATGTGTCGACCATCGAAACAGTTCCCAAAACCTTCTCCTTGGTAGACTGCTGTTCTCACAGATCAGCTGCAATTTGTTAGTATTTTCTTCCTGGGAGAAGTTCTCACTGATGATGGTGGTTTTGTGAACAGGACCAGAGACAGTCAGTAGATGAGCACCTAGTGTAAATACTAGGTCTGTGCTGTCTCCACTTGAGAAAGACTAGAATCAGAATGAGATAGGAGATTTATCCTACCAGGTTAAAGTGTGTCTCTCTGTTGAGTAGCTGTTCTCTATAAAGCGGACAGTGGAGCGGCCCCCTCAGACCTTTTGAGTGCAGACATCTTGGTGGCCGAAATCAATCAGGAGCATGTGTAGGGTGCTTTGATCAGTACCTGGGGTGGGATGGCTCATCTGGCTTCCAAGCACACTAACGCCAGAGGCGAATTCTGAATTGTGGTTGGCAAGGGTAAGAGATCCACTTATTTCCCATTGTTTTCAGTGAAGGAGTTGTTTGTGAGACGTGGTTTTCCCAAGTTTAGCTAATATTTCTCACGTATCCTTGGTGCGTTGTCCTCCCATCTGCTGAGCTGTCACCTCCATTGCACGCTGCCATCTCCCTCTGCACACATACGGAGCTTGACTAGATGACTGATGATTCATGTCCTGGGTCTAATAACACTGTCCCATTCATCTGTCTCATTCCTGGCCCTGCTAGTTCATAATCACAGGCCCAAGAACCTTCAGGAGAATCTAATTCCCTGCCCTGTTTTATTTTGCTTTCTTATTCTAGGTGGCCCCCCACCTCCTACAGCCAGCCAGTCTGCCTCTGTGAGTATCCCAGGAAGTCTTCCCTCTAGTACACCTTACACCATGCCTCCAGAGCCGACCCTTTCCCAGAACCCACTGTCTATTATGATGTCTCGAATGTCCAAGTTTGCAATGCCCAGTTCTACCCCGTTATACCACGACGCCATCAAGACTGTGGCCAGCTCAGATGATGACTCCCCTCCAGCTCGTTCTCCCAACTTGCCATCAATGAATAATATGCCAGGTAAGAAATCAGGAAGATAGGATATGGCCCTCTTGCTGTTGACAAAAGAAAAACATCTTGAGGTATTTTCTTGATATCTGTAGACCTCAATAAGCTTGACGTTCAGCAGGTTGAAAAAGTATACCACCTGAGTTAGTTTCAGTAAAACTAAAATGTGTTGTCTAGAGGAAGAGAATAACACTTTTTTGGATTAACTTGTTTAATTCTGTGTTTGTGGATAAGAAAGCAAGTTTTTTTAGAGTTCTTGTCATTTTCTTACAGAAGTTCTGATGCTTCTGTGTACCTCAGTGTGCTTATTTTTAGGTGGTGGCTCCTCCTGGAGCGAAACTGAAAGCAGTATCTTTTTAATATGCTGATAGAAATGTCTTAGGGCTTCGCTGGTAGCTCAGACGGTAAAGCGTCTGCCTACAATGAGGGAGACCCGGGTTCGATCCCTGGGTCGGGAAGATCCCCTGGAGAAGGAAATGGCAACCCACTCCAGCATTCATGCTCAGAAAATCCCATGGACTGGGGAGCCTGGGGGGCTACAGTCCATGGGGTTGCAAAGAGTCAGACACGACTGAGCAACTTCAGCTCAGCTCAGCTCAGCTCAGCTAGGAATGTCTTGAGTCCTCAACTATTTTCCTGAAAGGGCAAGCAGCCACAGGATTTCTGACAATGGAAAATCCCTATTTCCTAGAGAAGCACTTTCTTTAGGCCTACAGAGAAAATAAAATTCCTCCCTTCCCTCCTCGTTTTGTTGTCCTTTCACTCTTATACCTCCCATCTCCCCAAATCTCACTAACAGGAAATGATGTGGGAGGGCAAATGTGGTCAACAAAGAGACCGTAACTTCAGCCATGGGTTTCTGGTTCCAGTTCCATTCTGATTTGTTAAGAATGCTTCTTATCATCAATCAGGTTAGGGCATGCTCCATGGATTGGACAAGCATTTTTACCATACTCAGTGGTTAACTTCATGGAAAGACCAAATATTTAAATGTCCTAGAGGCCATGGTAGAACCTCTGTGTTTTCCTTTTCCATTAAAAGTTAGCTTTTCTTCACCATTTTATATAATCTAGAGTTTGAAATGCTTTTCTTCACCAGTTTACATAATCTAGAGTTTGAAATGCTCTCCCTGTAAGGCAGTATAAAATAGTGATGCCACGTATCAGTTCAAAAAGGCCTATTTGGTTTCCTCATTGCTATTACTTCTGATTCTTGGACTTGTAGGACTGATGAATCCTCTTTCTCCAAAAAGGACTGTACTACAGGTCATCTAGGCAAATTGTTTTCTTCTGAATTAAATACCTCCAGTGAAGAAGTCTGTACTCATTTGTGTATTAACTTGTAACTTTTCACTCAGGAGACTTTCTAGCTGTCTTCTATATACGTATATGTCAAACAGTTTAAAGCTCAGTAATACATTTCTTTTGGAGTTGTTGGTTTGTGTGCCCCAAAATGTGTTATAACCTTCCTGAGGGTAGATTGTGCATTGTGTATTTTCTCAGCCGAGTCCCATGCACATTTGATGCATGGTCACTTTTTTTGTTAATTTGATTTATGATAGTTTTTCTGAGTTACTTTTGGTGAAATTGATTCATTTGATATCTTTATTTTTCTAGGAATGGGCATTAATACACAGAATCCTCGAATTTCAGGTCCAAACCCCGTGGTTCCAATGCCAACCCTCAGCCCAATGGGAATGACCCAGCCACTTTCTCACTCCAATCAGATGCCCTCTCCGAACGCCATGGGACCCAACATACCTCCTCATGGAGTCCCTATGGGGCCTGGTTTGATGTCACACAATCCTATCATGGGGCATGGGTCCCAGGAGCCTCCAATGGTACCTCAAGGACGCATGGGTTTTCCCCAGGGTTTCCCTCCAGTTCAGTCTCCTCCACAGCAGGTTCCGTTTCCTCACAATGGCCCCAGTGGGGGGCAGGGCAACTTCCCAGGAGGGATGGGTTTCCCAGGAGAAGGGCCTCTTGGCCGCCCCAGCAACCTGCCCCAAAGTTCAGCAGATGCAGCACTTTGCAAGCCTGGAGGCCCCGGAGGTCCTGACTCCTTCGCTGTCCTGGGAAACAGCATGCCTTCAGTGTTTACAGACCCAGATCTACAGGAGGTCATCCGACCTGGAGCCACCGGAATACCTGAGTTTGACCTGTCTCGCATTATCCCATCTGAGAAGCCCAGCCAGACACTGCAATATTTCCCTCGAGGGGAAGTCCCAGGCCGTAAACAGCCCCAGGGTCCTGGACCTGGGTTTTCGCACATGCAGGGGATGATGGGAGAACAAGCCCCCAGAATGGGACTAGCATTACCTGGCATGGGAGGTCCAGGGCCCGTGGGAACTCCAGACATCCCTCTTGGGACAGCTCCGTCCATGCCAGGCCACAACCCTATGAGACCACCAGCCTTTCTCCAGCAAGGCATGATGGGACCTCACCATCGGATGATGTCACCAGCACAATCTACAATGCCCGGCCAGCCCACCCTGATGAGCAATCCCGCTGCTGCCGTGGGCATGATTCCTGGCAAGGATCGAGGGCCTGCCGGGCTCTACACTCACCCTGGGCCTGTGGGCTCTCCAGGCATGATGATGTCCATGCAGGGCATGATGGGACCCCAACAGAACATCATGATCCCCCCACAGATGAGGCCCCGGGGCATGGCCGCTGACGTGGGCATGGGTGGATTCAGCCAAGGACCTGGCAACCCAGGAAACATGATGTTTTAAGCTGCTAAGACTGGATGTGCCCATCCTTGTTGAGATGAGATTCCAGGTCCTGAGAGCTGCTATGAGGGCGTTCCAGGAGCACTGTCGGTCATGCAATAGGAGAACAGAGACCCAAGGGCTGCTTTGGGGGCGGGGGGAACTCGAGAATGTATGGATTTATCTGAAAACAAATTATTCATTTAATCAACAGGTGTGTTTTTTTTAAGATTTATTTTTTAAAAATTATTTTTGTGGACTTGGGTATCCCGTGATGGCACCTCCTTTTGGGAATCTGTAGCCGTGCTTTGAGAATCGCCATGGGTCACGTGTTGCACCGTTCTCTGTATGTTTACGTCCTTTGGACTTGGCTTCTCCCAGGATTCTTTTCTGGTTTTGGTTTTGCTTGGGGCTTTATTTTTTTGTGTACTGTACTATATTGTAAAAGGGATTTTAGCAGAGACTTTAGTCTTTGGGACAAGAGGAGAACAGGAATGCTGGGCTGTTTACTTTAGGTGGAGAATCCATCTTCAGACCTTTGGACTATTTTCTTTCAACTCCAGTGTATAGAAAAACCAAACTACAACCTCAGAGCAGAGTATTAATGAAAAGCACAAAAAAAGGAACTAAGTTCAGCGAGGGGTGGGGGGAGGGGGAGATTTTTCTTTTTAAAAATAATGACGCTTAGGACATTTGTTTTTCAGTTTAAGTGCTCTTCAGCACTGTCTGCCTCTCCCAGCCTACAGACCCACCTGCAGATTTTTCTCTCATTTTCCCTCCCCTCTCCTCCCCCATCTCTTGGTTGAGTGAGTTTCCCCCTGTTGTGTCCCTCACTGGTGACCCCCTGCTTCCCTCCTCTCTTTCCCTTTGGCAGCTGCAATACACGGTGATACTTTGGGGAAATAAATCTAAGCAAGCCTCACCTTCCATGCCGAGCATCGTCCCGGCTCCAGGAGGGAAAGGTCTGTCTTTGGGATGCTCGACGGTCTTCTTTGCCCTTCGTCTTTTCTTCCCCATCCTACCCCTTCCCTGCCCACCTTGTTTTCTGTTCTCCTTTTATTAGGAATTCCCAAGTGAATTTTATTAATGTGGGAGTGGAACAGATGCTAAAAGCTATCCAGGATTTTGTTTTTCTGTTTTTAATTTTGTGGGTCCTTCCCTTTCCCCCCCCTCCCATGCGTAAAACGTTCTGTGTAACCTCCATTAAATTTGGTACAAAACCACTCACCAGAGCTGTGGTGTCAGAAAAATAAAATATATTGTTTCTTACAAAATTGGATTGCCTTTTTTTTGTCCATTTGGATTCCTGTTTGCTGAATATTAGGCATAGTGGTTGCCATGTGACCCAGAAACGTAGCACCATTGTATCAGACTTGATCGACAGGGTGAAAGTTAGGGAAAGGATAGAAAAGTGCTTTTGCAGATGAATCGTATTGCTTGCTGTTGAGGAGTAACTACTCTTGTAGATTGATCCAGTGCTGTTCCTGTCTCAGGCATGAAATCTTAGCTGTAGGCAGAAGAACAGCCCTGGTCCCCAGGGCCTCATCTCTGGAGGCAGCTCATGGCCTTTACTAGGAATTTTTGTGAGGGCCAGTGTAATGGTGTGAAGTATTTAAGAAGGCCAAAGTTACAGTCATTTGAAAAGCTACGAAATGTCCGTGGAGCTTGTTAAAGTATTATTACTGTGTGTGCAAATGTGGTTTCTGTGGTCCGTTCTGCCTTCCCCCTTCCCTGCCTGTCCACGGTCCCCTTCTGTCAGCCCTGCTCAGGCTACACGGCTCACTTCGACGGGCACACCTTCAGCGCGTCAGCGTCAGTCCTGCAAGGTGAGTGTCTAAGGGGCCGGCCGTTTGTGTTTTCTGCGCAGTTAGGTTTCTTCTGGTGTATGTATTTCTTCTGAGTTACAGGCATCTTCAGCTGAGCAAGTGGGCGTCTGTGTGCGTGTTTCTTCCCAGGTGAGGGAATCTAAGTGAGGAGCAGCAGGTGCAGTCGTCTGCAGACAGACTTGTACAGATTGGGCTCTGCCAGAGACCCACAGTCTGAGTTTGACCTATGAACGTTTCTCTCCCGTGAAATGTTTTTGAGAGTCACTTTCTCTTCTACCCTCAGCAATCCTGTCTTCTCAGAAACACAAGAACCCCAGACCACAAAAGTGAGATTTGATTTGAGCACCTCCTCTACCAGTCACCTCCACCCCACATGCATTCTCTTGTGAACTTTCGAAGGGCCGTAGGAAGCAGGTAGTAAAGCATCTCATCTGGAGACGAGAATACTGAGCTCATTGATTTAAGCATTCTCACACAATCAGATCTTTACAGATGAACCTAAGCAGTGAAAATTTTACATTGTGGAGAAATTAGAGTACAAGGATTTTGTTTCAAGGATTAAGCCCTATCCCTAGGTCCTCTAGGCTTTGAACTAGTAAAAAAGAACAGGGAAACAGCTAAGTGTGGGGCACGTGAGATGAGAGCCCTGAAAGGAAGGCTGGGACCTGGTGTTGGTCCACTGGTCTGGCTTCATGGGCAGTCCCACTCTTTGTTGCATCTCATAGTGCTGTGGTCACCGATGCTGTGTGGTCCCTTTGCTTCTGTCCCAAGGAGGGAGACAAAGGCAGGTAGGAGCTTTGTAGACCCCCACTGGGAGAGGCTGGATATGTGGCACTCTGCATGTTGTCCCCTGCTGGAGAACTTGCAGCAGTGCAAATCAACTTAACCATTTCAAAGTAGTTGGGTTTTGAAAAGACCATAAATCTTCATTCATTTACCTTAGCCATATACATTTCATCATGATCCATCTGATATGATAAACTTCATTTAGGGTTTAAATGTCACAATTTCCAATTTGCTAATCTTGCTATGAAATAAAGTCACGTTTGGCAGATTGGATGCTTTTGCATGAAGAATGATGCAAGGTTTTTTCAAAAAATCCACAAAAGGGTGATAAAAATATTTTATGTTAACATAATCCCATGAAAGCCAAGCCAGCCTCTCCCACCCCCTGCCCCTCCTGAAATTTTGGGGTTAAATGAAGGAAGTGCAATAATGTGTTGCTTCATTCCAGGCTAAGTGGTAAGGTTGTGGATCATAGCATTTCTTAGGAACTAAAGAAGCATATGTGGTATTTTCCTTAAAATAATGTGAAACAAAGTGATTTACTTTTTAAAAGAATCTGCACTTGTAAATGAAAACAAGCAAACAAAACTGGAGACGCCTTATGAAGGGGCAAGAAAGATAAGTTTTTAAAACAATTTTATATATTTTAAAGCTATTCTTTAAAAAATTGATCCAAAATTTCTCCTATCCTCCCTGCTCTCCTGTACTTCTGGATGCTGTGATCATGACACAACTTTTGTCACTGGGGCAGCTGCATAGGCCCCAGAGTGGTTTAATGCTCTGCTGTCACGTGTTGACTTTCTTAATAATCTTTGAGCAGGGGCCCCATATTTCCATTTTTATACTGGGCCCCACAAATGCAGCAGCTGGCCCTGTTAGCAATAAGAGAATTCTCCGCAGCTCCAGAGCAATGCTGGGATCCGGGTCTCTCTTCGTCCTCTCTCCATCCCAGTGGCCAGGGGTGACCCCAGACAGGGTGGGTGCTGTGTTCCGCTTAAACCGCCTACCCTTTAGTCACTTCCTTTTCCTGAGTACCTTCAAAGTGCTCAGGGGAGAGGAAAGCTGTATTTAACCCAAGGATTCATTTATTAGCAACCATTTAGACAGTGTCCATTGTGTGTCAAGAACTGCGCTAAGACAGGGGCCAGGAAACGCATGTTGTAAATCAACATTCCATACTCTGATCGCTACCACAGGGAAAGTGCCAGCTGAGTGCCACTGACCAGAGAGGAAGGGCCAGGGAAACCGCCATGAAAGGTGGTTTTGAACTTAACTCTTGAAGGAGGAAGCACTTCCCAGTGGAGGGTGCCGGTGGGCTTTTAAACAGGACATGGGGGCAGCAAAGGCCTACTTGTTGCAATGGGGGTGCTCTTTAAGGGAGGGAGGTGGAGAGAAGAAATGAGCTCAGAGAGAGCAGGTCATGGGAGAACCCAGGGTGGCCCAGGGAGTTTGAACTTCACAGCTTTAAGCAAGGGAATCTGGTGATCAGATAGGTTCTGTGGAAAGATTACTGCACTGGGTGTGGAGGACAGGGTGGGGATGGCGTAAGAGAACCATAGGAAGATTTTGCAAAAACTTGTTTATTCTACAAAATCTTTAAACTCACAGACTCATCTCTCTTGCTTTAAAAAAACATCAAATTGGATCATATTTCCTCTGCTGCTTAATAACTTGAGCCTATTGCCACTTTCTTTTCTCTAACCCAGACCACTCATATTTTTCAAAGTCACAAACACAATATTTAAGAAAAGTCAAGGGAGCTTAATTTGGTGGTAAAATTTTAATGACACATTTAAAGCAAACAGTTTATAGAGCACAGAAACCAGTTTGTGGCCCAATATTTTATATTGGAAGGAGTTAAATAAGAAGTTAAAAAGAAGATACGCTCTAAGGGTTGTATAAATAACAAAGCCTCTGACATGGCTCCTTATCTGGGTTACTGTAACAGACGGGATCTGTTTTCTGCCTGTAGGTAACCACACTTCAACTGTTAACTTTCTGGCCCAGTGTTTAGTTGTGCCTGGCAACCAACACTGCCTGGGGAAGAGGGTAAGTAGATGATCACAGAAAGAAGATAAAGAGAAGGTTCAGAAATATGTGCCTCACACATATTTAAAGCATGAAAAAAATCCAGTTATTTCATCAAACATACAAGAACTCAGGCTTCTCTTGCAAAACCCCACCTCAGAGCCCAAAGCAATTATGAGGGACCCTGGGGTTCCAAGGAACAGGTTTAAAAGCACAATCCAGCCCTAAGCAAGTTCAGGTCTGCCCTGTGGCCGAGGGAGGACAGGACAGGACATGATGCGTGATTCTGGGAAGTCTGGTTCTTCATACTGTATAGCCTGCCCACAGCTCTTTGCTAGCCTCCCTCTTCCTTTGTCCTGTGGCTGGAGCTAGGGTCAAAAGTGAAAGGGACTTAGAAATCTTAATGGTATTTAGTGTCCCATTAATTAGTGTTGGGGCTTCCCTGGTGGATTCTTTACTGGCTCAGCAGTAAAGAATCCACCTGCAAATGCAGAAGATGCGGGTTCCATCCCAGTTCGATCCCTGGGTAGGAAAGATTCCCTGGAGGAGGAAATGGCAACCCACTCCAGTATTCTTGCTCGGAAAATCCCATGAACAGAGGAGCCTGGCGGGCTACAGTCTATGGGGTTGCAAAAAATTGGACCCAATTTAGCAACTAAACAAAAACAAAATTACTGTCCAGGGTGGATTTAACTTTTCAAGATTATTTTTTTTTCCACAGCTTAAGTTCTGTTGAAGACTCTTGGGAGCCTGTTTCTCCTCTTTGCCAGTCTTTCAGGAGCTTTCATCTTCCCCATTCCCCACATAGAAACCCCACAGCTCGACATGCATTTCTTCTCCTGGAGCTCCCACCCACCCCCTTGAGTCAGTCTGATCTAAGCACATGCTGTTTGGATGTGCTTTATGAGCTCCGGGGCGCTGGCCTCTGGCTGCCCAGTTCCCAGCACCAAACACAGTCTGGCCAGGCCCAGCACCTTGCTAGACACTGAGTCATCACCAGTGCGTTCACTCAAAATGTATTTGGTTACAGGGAATCATGGATTACTGTGATTTATTTTGTTCTCCAAACAGCAGGAGGTCTCCCAAGCTTTGGTGAAGTTCTCTATTCTAGCTGTCAGTAGTTGAGCTATTAAAAATTTTTATACACACACACACAGATTTACTTATACAAATGTATACATACTTTTAATATACTAGAGTATGTAAATAATTAAATGCCAGTTTTGAAATGTCAGTACGCTGTTGTAAAAGATGAGTTGGTTTTTTCCTTGTCAAGGAAGCTACACAACCCCTGGGATCTCTTTATTTCTCTTATGCTTAGTGTCTTCAAGAGCTTTAAAATATAACCATTAGGATTTAAATGTAATAATAACAATAAGGAAAAACAGGGATCGCAGCCATACAAAGTATGAAGCAGGCATCGCTTGGCTTAGGAAAGAAACAGTCTTTTTAGCATTATGTACCAGGATCCGTGGTTTCAGCAAGGGCCTTATAAGAAGCACTGAGCATTTATCTTCTATCCTGCACTGTGCTGGGCACAGTGGGGTAAAAGGAAAGTATAACAGCTGCCTACAAGGAACCTACAGCTAACTGAAGAGACATACACTAGCAATAATGGGAAAATAGGACCACATTCTATTCTCAGCATCACCATATTTCATGTTCATAGTCCATATTGAAATAATTACTAAGTTAGCTAATAAAGACAGACTGGAACCACCAGGGAAGCCCCTAAACAACAAAACAAGGGCCATACAGAATGCAGTTACTGGTCTCATGATCATGCCTCTGACCCCCTTCCTGCATTATTAACCTCTCCCCTTCCTTTAGATTATTCCCATCAGTATACAAACATGCCCTGGGCTCGGCCCTGGGCCTTCTGCTTACTTTTCTAATCCATCCAATCACAAGTCACTAAATACCATCTGTATAATTGTAAGTCTAGAATTTCTATCTCCCTCTCAGCCTATCCGTAGGAGTTCTAGACACAGTCAACTGGCATTTTCAACACTGCCTCATGTCTTGCTGGCACCTCAAACTTAAATCCTAAACTTTTGCATTTCCCCCAAATCTAATCTCCATACCCTATTTCCCCACCACAGTAAATGATATATATCCATCCATCCAGTTATCATGTCAGTCACACAGGAGTCATCTTTCATCCTTTACTCCTCACTAAAACCATAAGCAAATCCTTTTACGTCTATTGCCAAGAAATATCTTAAATCTATCTACTTCTCTCCATCCCTCCAGATGAAGTCACCATCTTTCACATGGTCCATTACATTCAGTTCTTAACTGCTACTTCCACTCTTGCTCTCCTTCAATCTGTTCTCTGCACAGAGTAGCCTGAGTCATCCTAAAAAGTGTCTAAATCATATACATCAGTTCCTTCCTTAAAACCCTGCAATGGCTTTCCAATATAATTCATATAAAATCCAAGATCTTTAACAATGCCTTCCAGGCCCCAGGCATTCTCCAGTTTCACCTCATGCCCTTCTCTTCGCACTCACTATGCTCCAGTCAAACCGCTCTAATTCCAGTACCTGCGATGTGCCACACTCTTCCTGCCTCGGGACTCGTAATTATACACACTGGTTTTCTGTACTGGCATGCTCTTGACTCTGGCCTTCCCCTTTCCCAGTGGCTGACTCCTTCACATCCTCAAGGTCTCAGCTCCTCAGAAAGGCCTTTTCTGATTACCCCAACAAAATAGTACTCCCCCATCCCCAACACACACACACCGTCCTTTTGTAGTACGACATCCTACTTGTGTCCTTTATGGCAATTATTTATTCTATCTCACCTACTCCACGAAGTCAAGGACCAAAGGAAGGATCAATGTGAGTTTGGGTGGCCAGGAAAGATTTTGTATGATCCTTCCTTCCTTTCATTCAACAAATATTTACTGATTGATTTCAGAATGCAAGTACTATGCTAGGTGCTGGTGAACAAGTGATAAACAAGAAAAACTCAGTTTGACAGATGAATGGATACAGAAGCTGTGATAGGTTCATCAGTACCATCTTTCTAGAGTCCATAAATATGCATTAATATACGATATTTGTTTTTCTCTTTCTGATTTCACTCTATATAATAGGTAGTGGACCCTTGGTTACTTCCACCTTTTGGCTGTTGTGAATACGACTGCTATAAACATAGGTATACAAATATTTGTTTGAATCCCTGCTTTAACTTCCTTTCCCTTTAGCTTTTTTTCTTTAGTCTTCAATGTAAGTCAACTTCATTAACTTACTGAAGTGTAACTGCTGGATCATATGGTAATTCTAAACTTGATTTTTTGAGGAATTGCCATAGTTCTCCACAGTGGCTGTACTATTTTACATTCCCACCAAGAATGTACCAATTTCTCTGCATCTTTGTCAATACTACTTATTTTCTGTTTGTTTTTTACAATAATAGCCATCCTAATGGGTATGAAGTGGTTTGGGTTTGCATTTCCCTGATAACTAGTGATGCTGAGCATTGTTTCATGTGTTTATGGCCATTTGTATATTTTCTTTAGAGAAATGTCTATACAGGTCCTTTTTCCATTTTTGAATTGGATTGTTTGTGTCTGTTGGGTTGTAGGAGTTCTTTATATATTTTAGGTATCAATTCCTTATCCAGTACATGATTGTATCTCCCACTCCATAGGCTACGTTTTTGCTGTAGATAGTTTTCTTTGAAGCACAAAATTTTGATCATGTCCAACTTACCTATTTTTTTCTTTTCTTGCCTATGCTTTTGGTGTTATATCCAATAAATCATTGCCAAAGCCCAAGTCATGATGCTTTCTCCCTATGTTTTCTTTTAAGAGTTTTACAGTCAGAGCTAATCTTTAGACTGACATCAATTCAGTAATTCATTAGTATTTTAAGCATACTTTCATAATCCCAAGTCTACTATCATCCAACTCATACTTTCCATCTTCCTATTAAGCAATTAGTTTGTCTTATCTATTATTTTAACGAGTACCTACAAAGCTAAGAACTATGGATACAACAGTGAAGTGGTCAGAAATGGCCCCACCCTGCTCTCACCAAGTTCATAGTCTATTGATTGAAGAAGTCAGACACTGAACAGGTGATTACAAACACAGGTATAAGATGAAAGAAGAAAAGGAAGCTGCCAATATGCAAGACTGAGAAACTTTTTATCAGATTTTATCAATTTCTTGGGAATCTTTGACTTACTGGTTTATTAACCTAAATAAAAGAAATAGTTTAGCTAACTACTGATTCCTAATGGTAATTATGGCTTTCTTCCCTAAGTGCTCACAGACTTCTACTTAAGAATCCATTCTAGGCTCTACTGGGGGCCAAGGAGCTCTTGTTTTTCAGATTGTAGAGTCTAACATTTCATGCATTTTAATACAAGGACCACATTTGCCTTTGTGTTTTGGTTCTCTGAGACTAAAAATCTGAGGGTATCTTGGGACTTCCCTGGTTATCCAGTGGTTAGGAGTTGGTCTGACAATGCAGGGGACATGGGTTTCATGTCTGATCTGGGAACTAGGATCCCATATGCCGTGGGGCAACTGAGCCCACGCACCACAACTACTGAAGTCCATGTGCCCTAGAGCCAATGCTCTGTGACGAGAGAAGCCACCACAAAGAGAAGCCGACACAGTGCAATCAGAGTAGCCCCCGCTTTCTGCAACTAGAGAATGCCCGTGCACAGCAACAAAGAGCCCTGTGCACTGCAATGAAGACCCAATGCAGCCAAAAAAAAAAATCTGAGAGCATTTTAATTTATCATAGATAATTCTCTGAAGTAACATCTATAACTTCTTTATCTACCTTGGGATATTACTCAATGGATATCAATATCTGAAGTCATTAAAAGCAACTGGATGTTATAGCCTCACCTCTTTCAGGTTTTGATTCCTCCTAACAATGTTTGTTTGGTAATTTTTGACTTGAAGATTGGTTCTCCTTATAGGAGAGACTTGAAGCCTTCCCTGGTGGCTCAGACGGTAAAGAATCTACCTGCAATTCAGGAGACGAGGGTTTAATCCCTGGGTCAGGAAGATCCCCTGGAGAAGGGAATGGCAACTCAGTCCAGTATTCTTGCCTGGAGAATTCCATGGACAGAGGAGCCTGGAGGACTACAGTCCATGGGGTCACAAAGAGTCAGACACCACTAAATGAACTAAAAGTAAAAATAAGTAATTTCTTGTTGTTGTTCAGTTGCTAAGTTGTGTCCAAATTGTCTCGACCCCATGGACTGCAGAAGCACACCAGTCACCATTTCTGATAGAATGTGATTCACTGGAGGAGGGAATGGCAAACCACTCCAGGACACTAGACGTGAGAATCTCATGAACTATGTAAAAAGGCAAAAATAAGTACTAGTTAAGACTTGGGAAGGAGAGCAGAATTTGGAGTTAAATGATTTTGCCTTGTCTCTCTCCATTATTAAATCTTTTCCCCCAGATGTTGGGGCCTATATTTGATATTTTCATTATATTCTCAAAATATAGTTTAAAAGCGTTAGATTCCCCTCCACACCCCACCTCACCCAAGCCTCGGGTGTCATGGATTAAAAATTGCAGGAGTTGGGGAGAAGTGCTTGTTGGGAATTGAGGAAGTGCTGAGTGTAAAGTGATGATGTGGCAGCTACATGTGGACAGTTGGAAATAAAGGCTGAGACGTTTAGACTCGTTATAAAGATGTGAATTCCTCTATGAGGAATTGAGATGAGTATGGCTTATCTCTCAATGGAAATGAGAGAAGAGAGTCACATGGAAGGCCAAGTCATGAAGGACTGGCACAATCAGAAGGGGGGAGAAGTTCCAGCAAAAGAAATGGAAATTCATTGATTAAGAAGAAATGATCTTCTTAGACCTTAGATCTAACTCCACCTCTCACATAACTGATGAGAAAATGGTTGTCCAGATAAAAAAGAATAAGTCACTGGAGTAGCCACAAAAGTATAGAGTTGCATAAATCCTGAAGGGGTGAGAAAGTGGCTTTTAAGCAGTAGGAAGTGGTCCACAGGGCCAAACAGTACTAAGGAATTGAAGAATGTGAGGGTACTAAGAATGGGTCTCAAAATTAATTAAATGATGCTTTGGTCTTCTAGCGTACAGTTTTGGTAAAGGAAAAAAAAAGAAAGAAAAGGAAGCCAGACTGCAAGGTAAGTATCAGGGGAAAGGGTTTAAACGTGAAAGAGACAAGGAGATGGTGAGTCATAGACACTCAGCTTGACAAGAGAAATAAGATGATAGCTAGAAAGAAAGAAGAAATAAAGTGTAAGATAATGGAAATATTACTATTTTAAGACAGAAAGGAAGGAATCAAATGAATGAGAGGGATGGAGGATACAACAGAACTCCTGCCATCCTTGGCAGGAAGATCACAGAAGCAGAAAAGAAACCAGAGCACAGATGGAGGTAAGCTTTGGAGAAAGGAAGATACTGGAAAGTGAAAAGAGGAAGGTACCACAAGTGGTGAAGGAGACAAAGCAAAAGGAAAGCCATACCCCAGAGGACAGGTGTGGGAGAAAAGGGGAGAAAGCCAAGCTGACCTCAAGGTCAACGGTGGGAATCTCAGTCCAGCCTCTGCCTCTCCCTGGATCACTGACTTTGATCCCTCTGAGCCAGCAGCTTTACACGGGGATGTCACAGTCTTCCTATGAGGTGGGTATCAGTTAACACAGGTGTATATGCCCAGTACAACCTAAGTTATCAGGGCATTTATGAGATTCATCCCAGGACTCACAATGCAAAAGAGAAGGTCTGAAATGGCTGCTCCAGTGAGTAAATGCAAAAGCTCACAAGAGGTGTGCTGGCTGGGCAATGGGAAGGTTCTAGCTTGAAATTCCTTCTTTCAGAAGAGAGACCCAGGAAGCCCTCTTGTTGCTCTCCTGGGCTCTGAAAGGCAGCACATAAAAGCCTTAAAGAAAGAAGCACCAGAACGGAAATTTCAAGATGGGATGGTGGGAGCAGTAGCAAGAAGGTGCTTTCTTTCTTTCTTTTTTTTTTTCCATTTATTTTTATTAGTTGGAGGCTAATTACTTTACAATATTGTAGTGGTTTTTGCCATACATTGACATGAATCAGCCATGGATTTACATGTGCTCCCCATCCTGAACCCCCCTCCCACCAAGAAGGTGCTTTCAAGAGCTACTCATCCTTAAGAGTCTCCAAGCCCAAATGGCCCAAGGTGATGGTAGCAACACTCTTAACAGGGTTACACTGAGGTCACCGGATTCCCAAGCACTCCTCTCTTCTTCAAAAAGTTCAGAATCATCAAATTAGAGGACCAAACCCCAGCCCTGACCACATGAAAGACAAAAGGAGGCTTGCCTCTGACTCAGACTGTTCACAGGGAATGAAGGATGCTGTGGAATTATAGGACTGCAGGTTCTCAGAATAGGTAGACTTTACAGGTCATTTATTCCACCACTCGGCTGGTGTGTGGCCCTTTCCCATACTCTGGCTAAATGCCCGTGTAAGCTCAAAATCCTGCAGCGACAGGAATCCTCAGACATAGCCCAGTTCAGGCATGGAAGCTCTGACTATTTCATGGATTATCCTTATATTGCTCTGTATGTCCCTGTAGCTTACATACTGGCCTGAGTGTGATCCTTAAGACACACATAAATAAAAGCTTTGATGTGTCTGAGCCCTTCCATTCTTCCCCAAGATGGTCTTTCTCCAGTTGACCTGTTTGTCTGTCTCTTCTCTCTGAGCACAGCTCTCTGGGAGTGCTCTGAGCTGGGCAGGACAGGACCATCACCTCCTTCATCTCAGGGACCAGCACAGACACAGCACATTTAGAATTCTGAGGAATGCATCATATCATTGACCCATATTGAATAAACTGCTCACTACAACATCTATCCTGTTGTGGGCAATTGATTGTGAGATCAAGAACTCAGTATTTATCCCCAGTAAATTTCACTTTGCAATATTTGGCCCAGGATCAAAAAAAAAAAAAAAAAAAGATATCAATGTGGACATCTAACACACTTATGCTTTTAATAAATGTAATTAGCCTATACTCTGTATATTTATTCAGTTGTGGGTTTTTTTTTTGCAAATCATTGAAAAACATGTCTGAAAGGACAGGGCCCTACCACAAAACACGCAACACCTCCTTGAAGAAGGACTGACTGCTGCATTAGTTGTTTTATTAATTCAGCAAATTCATTCAATTAATATGTGTCAACATAGTATGTGCCAAGGCGTGATCTCTGTGCTGGAGAAACATAGAGAAGCAAACAAAGCAGACAGAGGTCCTACTGATTATAGAGGGAGAGACAGAGGATAACACGAATACTACTACTAATACTAGCTAACATTTATTGAGCATTTCCAATGTCCCTAGCATTGCTCTAAACACTTTGCATGTTTATTCTTTACAAAATCTTATGAAGTAAATAAAGTACTATCATTATTCCCATCTTATTGAGTAGGTATACTGAGGCAAAGAAGAGTTAAGACACTTGCTCAGGACCACACAGATCCTAAAGGATGGAGCATCAGTGCAGGCAGTCTGGCTCCAGAGCCTGTCTGTCTAACCACTGAGTTTCTACTGTGTCTCTGCAAAAACAAACACTAAATCAAACATATATATAAACATGCAAGGAAATATCCTCATATGAAAAGGAGTCACATTTAAGCTGAGGTCTGAATGACAAGAAGGAGCCAACACATCAAGAACAGCAAGCCCTCAACAGGGATGAGGGCTTTCCTGGTGGCTCAGTGGTAAAGAATCAGGCTGGCAATGCAGGAGACACGGGTTCGATCTCTGGTCCAGGAAGATCCCACATGCCACAGAGCAACCAAGCAAGTGTGTCACAACTATTGAGCCTGTGCCCTAGAGCCTGCGTACTGATACTACTGAAGCCTGCATGCCCGAGAGCCAGTGCTCCGCAACAAGAGAAGCCACCTCAATGAAAAGCCCATGCACTGCAACGAGAGAGCAGCCCCTGCTCACCACACCAGAGGAAAGTCCAAGCAGCAATGAAGACACAGCACAACCCCAAAAATTAGTAAGTTAAAAAAAAAAAAAGGTAGGGGATGAGGCTGGAGAGGTGAGCAGAGGGCCTATTACAAGGGGTCTTGTGTACTAGGGCCTCCTAGGGATGTAGCTCTAGGAATTCAAGCAGTTATGAATATGCACAATTGCTTTAGTATCCAGCCTGCTGCTACTGCTGCTGCTAAGTCATTTCAGTTGTGTCCGACTCTGTGCAACCCCATAGACAGAAGCCCACCAGGCTCTCCCGTCCCTGGGATTCTCCAGGCAAGAACATTGGAGTGGGTTGCCATTTCCTTCTCCAATGCATGAAAGGAAAAGTGAAAGTCAAGTCGCTCAGTTGTGTCCGACTCTTAGTGACCCCATGGACTGCAGCCTACCAGGCTCCTCCGTCCATGGGATTTTCCAGGCGAGAGTACTGGAGTGGGTTGCCATGCCCTCCTCCAGGGGACCTTCCCGACCCAAGGATCGAACCTGCATCTCTTACATCTCCTGCTTTGGCAGGCAGGTTCTTTACCACTAGCACCACCTGGTCTACATGTGACCATTTTGTCCACGAATATGCCATGAAAGATTTCCTGTCCTATTCCCCATGCATGATCCAAGATGCCCCCTTTAAACCCTGGCAGCTCCTACCTAGCTCACTGGTGTACGTCAAGACACACTCTGGACCCACAGTCAGGATTTAGCATCCACTACATCTCCAGTATGCTGTGTGATCTGGCCACGTCACAGCCTCTCTGCTCTTCAGTTTCTGGGGATTTTTCCCATTGTTCCACAATGGGAACAGTGAGGAGTCGCCTCACTCCTTGTGCTAAGGTATTAAGCATCTGTGGACACTTAGATCTAAAGAGCAGCCACTGTTTCAACCCCTCCCCTTCCTGATCTCTTCCATTCTTCTCCCCACAAAGCCCAGGTAAGCTGTGTCTAACGTTATGCATCTGGCTTCCATTACTAACGGCTCCAGGGACTGCTCTCTCATCTCCCAGAAGCCCTGCTGGTTTGACCCCATCAAGTTCTACTTACCCAAGTGTTATACAACCCTCCCCTTAATTACACACTCAATCAGTTCCTCCGAGCTCAGCCATTTGTGGTCTCTGGGCATCCCCCAGCTGCTCTTCTGGAGGGAGCTCCCAGGCTGGGCCTTGGCAAGCCTCTGAAACACCGACTGGGTTTCTAAGGCCATGGTGCCCAGAGTTGAAAGCCTTTCTGCTATTTCACACTCTATTTCCTTCCAAATTAATTCTCTGATGAATACTGTCCTTTGCAGTGATTCAGTACAGGCCATTTCCTTACATCTTTCCTTTTACCTTTGAGATTTTTAATCTCTCTCTCCAATCCAGATTTTCCTCTGCAGAAAGCCTGCCTCAGGGAAAAATGCCCTGCTTTCCAACCAACATAAACAGCCCTACCCCACGGCACACTTCCTTTACTGGTTTACCTAGGCCCTACCTTTGATTTCAAAGCCCACGCTTGCACTCTCTAAACATCCCTGCACCACAAGAAGCGACTCAGATTTTAGGGGCATACAGTGAGCTGTTGAATTCTAATTTAAGTCCCAAATACATGAAGATGAGGATTCAAAGGTTTGTACTTAGCAGTGACCACATTCCAGACCCTTTTACATAGTTCATTTGCTTTACATTCTCTACCACTTGCCCCTTCCAACCCACACATAGCATCCTCATCCTCAATATACAAAGAAAGACTTGATCGTGTTGAGTGACTCAAGGTCACAGAGCCCAAGAAAATGGTAAAGCTGGAATTCAAGCCCCCGGCCCTTTACTCCAAGGTGGGTGCTCTCACCACCCCACAAGAGGCCTAAGCACCTCTAGAACAGTCACCAAGGGGACTTCTCTGGTGGTCCAGTGGTTAAGATGCTATACTTCCACTGCAGGGGGCATGGGTTCAATCCCTGGTCAGGAAACTAAGATGTCATGCAGTGCAGCCAAAAAAATAAAACAAAGACTTCCCTGGTGGTCCAATGGTTAAGAATCTGCCTGCCAGTGCAGGGGACACAGGTTCAATCCCGTCTAGGAACTGAGATCCTACCTGCTGTGAGACATCTAAGCCTGTGTGCCACAATTACTGAGCCCACACGCTGCAACTGCTGAAACCCGAGCAGCCTGGAGCCCGCACTCTGCAACAGGAGAAGCCGCTGAAGTGAGAAGCCCATGCACCACAACTAGGAAGCAGCCCCTACTCACTGCAACTAGAGAAAGCCTGCACGCAGCAATGACGACCCAGGGCAGCCAAAAGTAATACATAAATAAATAAAAATCAGTTTTTTTAAAAGGTCCGCTTAAAAAAATATATTTGAAAAATGTTATTAAAAAAAAAATAATCACCAGGATCATACTACCAATGGCACACCATCCAGGACAGGGCGCCCACTACCTCAACTGCCAGAAGAACACTCGGAAGGAGCCACAGAGAGGCTTTTCTGGCAACACTTTGAGCAATGCCTCACATGTTTTTTGTTTTTAACTTTTTCTTTTCGTCAATTGCCTCACATTTGTGTAACACTTTGACATTACAGTATGCTTTACACACCTGACCTGTGTGAACCCTGGGGCAGTTCTGTGAACAAGGCACCGTTATTAGGGTCCAGTATACAAATGAGGATCTGCAGGCTTGTTAATGGGAAGTTAGTAGAACTAAGTCACATGGAAACCACCTACAGAGGTGAGACCTGAGCTCAGGGAAGACAGGCTTTGTACTGGGGAACGTGTTTTTCTCCTCTCTGCACACACCCTTGGACAGGGACCAAGTTCCTAGAGGTTGATGGCGTGGACTGGGACGGTCAGGACTGCATGGCCGGTTCCCTCGGCCACTAGAGGGCAGGGTCTGAGCAGAGCACACAGCCGTCTCCCCAGAGAATTCCCCAGGCAGCCAAAGGGACCCACACCTGCCCATGCAGAGCCAGGGTGCACGGCAAACCACAGCTCTTGGCCCCAAAGCTGAAGAATGATACTTCCCTGGTATATATTAAAGTAGCTGCTCTTAACCCCATCCCCACCGACTTCTTCACAGGTATATGAGCAGTGCCCTAGATGAGTCCAGTTGAGGAGAAGGGGTCCCAGGTATCACTTGCAAAGACGCAGGTTTCTTATAATAAACAGGTCAGCACACCAGGACCCAGTGCTTTGAGGTCTTGGGGTGGGGGTGGAATAAAAACTCTTTCCTCCTCCCTCTCTCCAGGCGGATCTTTCAGTTTTGATGTCCCTGCTGTCCTTTCAAACTATGTCAGTCAGTCGCTAAGTCGTGTCCGACTCTTTGCAACCCCATGGATTGCAGCATGCCAGGCTTCTCTGTCCTTCACTGTCCCCCAGAGTTTGCTTAAACTCATAGCCATTGAGTCGGTGATGCCATCCAACCATCTCATCCTCTGTTGCCCCCTTCTCCTCCTGCCCTCAATCTTTCCCAGCATCAGTATCTTTTCTAATGTGTTGGTTCTTCGCGTCAGGTGGCCAAAGTATTGGAGCTTCAGCTTTAAACTATCTACATGAAACTATTAAAGGAGACTCAGCACATAGCAGTGCCTGGCCTTGTCTTTACCAATTATTTCATCCCAGCGCCTACCAGAGCCAAGAGCTCCTGAGTAAGACAAGCCGTGAGGCCCTCCCGAGGGTCCGTCAGGTGAAGTTCCCAAGAAGTCAGCCTATCGGAACAGGCTCGGTTATGTGGGGGAAGAGGAGTGACCATTCTCCTGTCTCCTGCGAGGCCCTTTACCTTGCCATCCAAGGGTGAGGTCCCCTCTGGAAATTATTTCAACCTTAACAACACTCATTTTAAACGCATTAAGAGAAACTAGTCGAGGCCAAGGGCAGGTTAGGCTATGCTGTGCTTTTCACATCCATCCTCAGAACAAATTGTCAGGTTAGGGAAATAGTAACATCACTGTTTTGCAGTTGGGAAAGCACAAGCTCGGAAAAGTTAAATGTTTTGCCCACAGTCACACAACTGGCCAGAGAGGGGCCAGGGCTCTCCTGCACACACAGGCGTGCTCTCCTTGGTAAGGGCAGGCGGAGGGAAGGCCGGCCTGCAGAGAGGGCGGCTGGAAAGAGCAGTCCGAAGCGCCTGACTAGTTGAGGAAACTGTTAGTGCTGAGCCCAGTGGGGCAAAAAGGAGCATTGGAAGGCTCTTACATTTACTCAGTTCTCACAACAACCCTAATTAGTTAATAAGTTGATAATAGTTAATAATTATCTCCATTTTAAAGCAGGCTCAGTCACCTGTCCAAGGGTCACAAAGAAACAACTGTTAGCATCAGAATGTGAACCCAGCAGAAACCTTGTTTCCCCTACTCCATGCTTCCCCCTGGTGGTGAGTGGGGAAGAGTGCACAGAAGCCCCCTTCCTGCGAGGCAGAAGCCCCCTTCCTGCGAGGAAGAAACAAGGATAGGGAGCCGGCGGAACCCATTCAACGAATCTTGGTTGAAGTCCACTTTGTGCCACGTCCTGTACTTGGCTCTAAGAACATAGCAATGGACAAGACAGGTGCCCACTACTGACGGACAGACAGAAACACGGGAGGTATCCAGATGCGAGGGATAGGGACTTCCCAGGTGGTCCAGTGGTTAAGACTCCACACTTCCAATGCAGGGGCCGTGGGTTCAATCCCTGGTCCTAGAACTACTACATGCTGTGAGGTGTAGCCAAAAAAAAACAGAAGTACAAGAAAAGGAAGAAGGAATTCTCAAGACAGCAACACAGAAATTCTGCCTGAGTTTCCAATCATCAAGACGGCAATACCAGCTCTTACCTGAGTCCCCTTCCTAAAGACTGGCTGGTCCCCATGACTGTGTGAGCCAATTCCCGAAAAAAAAGTCTCTCCCTCTCCTTAAAAAAAAAGAAATGAGAGGGATAGTTGGGCAAGAGAGGGTGTGTCGGGGGTCAGGGAAGGGAAGAGTGTGTCACAAGGGCCAGAGGGCAAGACTTACTTTTCTTGAAACAGTTCAGCCTGGGGATGCGTGAGGGGGCATGAAGGATGAGGCTGGAGAGGTAAGCAAGGACCACATCTCAGAGATGGCCCTTTAGAAAGGCACTGAGTAACAGGGGCCACGTCTCAAAAGGGGATGACCCAATAGGAAAGCACCGAGTAACCTGGGAGGATAAGCATGAGCCCAGGAGAGCAGAGGCAAAAGGAATGTGCTCACTCACTCAACCAATGCGTGACTACCAGCATGTGCCAGGCACTATTCTCAGTGCTGGGGACACATGGGTGAACAAGATGAAGTCTGCCTTCACGGAGTTCACATTCTTGTCAGAGAGATTAATAAATACACAGATGTGTAATATTAAGCACTGAGAAAAACCACAATGGAAAAGAGGACAAGGTGGATTGGTTTACTTGGGCTACCAGAGCAAAATACTACAGACCAGGTGACTTAAACAGTAGAAATGCATTTCCTCACCGTTCTGGAAGTTCAGGATCATGGTGTCAGCAGGGCTGGTTTCTCCTGAGGCCTCTCTGCTTGGCTTATAGATATCCATCCTCTCCCTGTGTCTTCACATGGTCTTCCTTCTGTGTCAGAGTCCTAACGCTCTCTTCCTTATCCAGACATATTGGATTAGGGTCCATCCATGTCAACTTTTTACCTTAACTACCTCCTTAAAGGCTCTACTCCAATACAGTCACATTTGAGGTACTGGGGGTTAGGACTTCAAAATATGAATTTTAAGTGGACATAATTCAGCCCATCACACAAGGAGACAGAGTGTAATTGGGCTGTAGATAGAGTAAGGGGATGGATCTGAAGTGTTTCATATAGCACAATATGGAAGGGTCTCCCAGAGATGACAGTGAGCTGAGATCTGAATGAAGAGAGGGAGCTAAAAATGCCCATGCCTAGGAGAACATTCCAGAGAGGGGAAGAGCAAGTACAAACAGCCTGAGGTGAGGACATGCCTTGGGACTTCCTGGGAGACAAGAACAGTATGGCTGAGCCCAGTGAGAAGAGACGGGGAGGAAAGGAAGTTACATAAAGGCCTTGGCCACCATTATGACTGGCTCTTTTTTTGAGATGGGAAGCCTGGGAAGAATTCTGAGCAGAAGCCTGACATGATCTGACTCGTACTTTAAAAGCAACACCAGTGTTGGGAATAAATTAGCAGAGAGGGAAAGCACAGAAACAGGAGACTTGGAAATAGTCCAGGTGAGTGGTGTTGCTGAAATAGTAGCAATGGAAGTCTTGAGAAGCAGTCAATTCTGGATAAGGCACAATAGGATTTACTGATGGATTAGATGTAGGACATAAGAAAAGGACAGATGTGAAGGGTAACTCCAAAGTTCTTGGCCCAACCAACTGGGTTAATGGTAATGCCATTTACTTTGACGGAGAAGGTGTGGAGAAGAGGAGTGAGAATTAAGAGTTCAGCACAGGCAATGGGAAGTTTAATACACATTAAATATCTTAAATATCCACGCAGAGATGTTGAGTAAACAGCTGGAAATGAGACCAGAATTCAGGGGAAAGGTCCAGAATGAAGGTATAAATTTGGGAGACATTATGTAAATAATATTTTAAGTTACAGAATAGCTTGACATCACCAAAGGTGGGGGGGGGGCGGGGGGGGGCGAGGGGGGTGGCGGTGGTAAGTACAGGAGAAAAGGTCCAAGGACTAAGCCTTGAGATACTCCAACATTTAAGAGATTTTTAAAAGGTAGATTCAGAGAATACTGAGAAGTCAAGAAGTGAGGAAAACCATTTGCCATAGAAGCCAAATGAAGAAACTATTCCAAGAGTGCTAATGAGAAGCTGAGTAAGAAGAATGAAAACTGGCTACTGATTTAGCACTCAGAGGTCACTGATGATTTTAACAAAGCTGTTTCCATGGAGTGGTAGGGGTGAACGCCAAATCACAGTTGGTTCAAGAGAGACGGGGAACGGAAGAATCAGGGTATAAACAACTCTTTTGAGAAGTTTTGTTATAAAAGGGAGAAGAAAATAGCAGAGTACTTCAAAGATGTGGGAAACATTTTTCAAGACAGGAGATTCTACGGCATGTTTGTAAGCTAATGGGAATAACTGGTAGGAAGAGAAAATTAACAATATAGGAAAGAAATAATTACAGGGATTAAAGCAAAGCTGGAGGGTTGGCCTTCGATAGGAGTAGGAATGGTTCATTGTTAGTAACAGGAAGGAGGGCCTTATAGGTACCAATGCAGCTGGGTTAGCAGTTTGGGGCAGGGTGATGGAGATGGAAGTTCTCTTCTGATTGCTTTCACTTTCTTAGTGAAATAAACACAGCAATTAGTAGGGTGAAGGGATATTGAAGGTTGAGGATAAGAAGATATTAATGTATTTAAGACATAAACAGGTGGGACTGATAGAACTTAACAGATCAGACATAGAGAAATGTGAGAGGAAGGAGATAAGGATAGATTTCTGGTTTAGCAACTGAGTGGATGGTGGAGGTGTCTTCCATTCAAATAAGGCAGGCTTGTGGGAAGGGCAGGTCTAGGAGGAGAGAGGGAAAATTCTGTGTCTACGGGACATCCAAGTGGACATGAGGGTCTGAAGCTTGGAAGAAAAAACCTGAACTAGAGAAGGAGACCTGGGAGTCATCACCATAAAGAGACAGTGGGAAGCAGAGAGGTTTTTGTGCTTGCTGTTTTCTCTGAGAAGTAAAGGGATGGTTTGAGGTCAGAGAAAGTTTGAAATAGCTTCTGGGAAAGAATGAGAAAATTGAAAAGGAAATAGGGGACCATCAAGTAACTTTGGAGGCCCATGTCAAGATAGAGCACATATGCTGAGAGTGGTCCTGACCTACCATGGGGAGACCTCACCCACGCTCCTGAAGCCACAGCCCCCAGAAGCCAGTGACCTCCCCGCTGGGTCTCCACAGCAGGGCTCCACCTCACTGCCCAGCTATGCGCCCTGACCTTTCACATGACACCCTTTCCTCCTTGCTTACCTGGTTAGCTGACCTTTTACATGACACTCTCTTTTCTCCTTACTTAACTGGTTAACTACGACTCACTCATTTTTCTCTATTTAGGTCAGCGCAGAACCTGCCAAAAACCCTTTAACTGCTCCCCCCAGCCCCTGCCAATCAGGGCGGAGGGTGTCATCTCTGAACCCAGATAGCCCTCGATGTACCTTATCACAGGATGAACCATACTGTATTGTCATCACTGATATACTTTATCTGCCTCTCCTACTGGACTGAAAAAACTTGAGGGCAGAAACCTTTCACCCTTACAATGACCATGACTTAGTAGGTGTCCAATATATGTGTGTGAAATGAAGATAGGAAAAGAACTGAGGTCCAAAACCACACGCAATTCTATAGTTCATGTCACAGGCAAGAAAAGGAAAGTGTTAGTCGCTCAGTCATGTCCGACTCTCTGCAACCCCATGAACTGTAGCCCACTAGGCTCCTCTGCCCATGGAATTCACCAGGCAAGAATACTGGAGTGGGTAGCCATCCCCTTCTCCAGGGGATCTTTCCAAACCAGGGATGGAACCCGGGTCTTCCACATTGCAGGCAGATTCTTTACCATCTGAGCCACTAGGGAAGCCCCATGTCACAGGCAGCTGCCATGGAAATCAAGCCACAAAACAGGATACATCCTTTTGGTCTCAACATTATACCCTTTTCCTTTCAAGAAGAGACCTTAATACACCTATAGGAAAAAAATACCCTTACCTTATGTTAAAGTCCATTAACCCTTGTTCCTGCCTTCCCCAAACCAAACAGCTGGAGGCATTGTGTAAAGGCGTTTTATTTAAAAAATCCAGACATCTTACTTGTACAAATCAATCACTTTCCATTTCCAAGTCCCATCACTTGTGCTTCAGAGCAGAGCATGTGGTATTTTTCTGGGCTTAAGGTATAAACTGACATGGTGTTCAAGAACTTGTCCAGTGGACAGAGCCGGTCAGGGCAACCTTTTGGCACTTGCTCCTGTGGAAGAGATGTAATTCAGCAGGGGTACTGGGGCCCCTGTCTGGCTGTTTTCAGCTGTGTCCAGAGTTCTAAAAGGCTTTGACCCAATCAGATGTATACGTACATATGCAACAGCCAAGAAGCCCCCAATAATCAGTCAGCTTCCAGATTAAAAGCACTATGCCCTGCTCATGAAAGTCACTTAGTAACTGTTGGTTGAACTGACTGGAAGACACATTGATGTTATACCCCTGGGAAGGCTAAAGGTCTGACCTTAGGGAGTGTTCAGCCTCTGTCCTGAACAGAAACCTGCTGAAGTGGCCAAGGCACCAGAGGTGTTGATAGTACACATCACCTCCCAAAGACCTCATCATTAATTTCCAAAACAGGCCTCACAGTCAGGAGTTACATCCTGGGAGATACCCTCAGGAGAAGAGAAGGGTGGTCCTGTTGTTAGAAGGGTTCTGTGTTCCAGCCCCGGCCTGCCACTATGGACCCAGTTCTGCCTTATCCCTGGGCCACAGCCATGAGAGGATCCAGAGAGCCTGTGTACCAGTGGAGACTCCCTGGGCCCAAGCAGGCAACTTGGTGCTAAGCCAGGTGGGCCGGGTGGCCCAGCCGCCTCCCAACCATACCCCAGAGGTCTTACCTTCCCTCGGTAATAGAGCTGCACAAACCACTCCTTAGACTCCCGGTGCTGGTAGAGTTCCATGGTCAGGTCCACAGCAAATGGGGGCCATTTGTGGTCAAAAATTCCCAGCGTCATTAAGAGAGGCATGAGGGTCACATCGTGAGCTGCATAGAGGTACAGCTTCCTGAAAGAAGAAAACAGTTCTCCATAGTTCTTCACCTCAGGACTCTGGAGGCCAGGACATCACCTGCCTCCTTTGAGTGAGGAAACCAGGTGACATCTAGAAATCAGTTGAGCCTGGTATAAATCTCCTTTGAGGGACTTTCCTGGTAGTCCAGTGGTTAAGAATCCTGCTTGCTGTGCAGGGGACATGGGTTTGATCCCTGGTCCTGGAACTAAGATCTCACATGCTGTGGAGCAACTACTGGAGCCTGCGTGCTGCAATGAAGACCCAGCACAACCAAATAAATAAATGTGAGGAAAACAAACAAACAAACTCCTTTGGAGTAGATGGGCTTCCCTAGTGACTCAAACAGTGAAAAATCTGCCCACAATGCAGGAGACCCAGGTTAGATCCCTGGGTTGGGAAGTTTCCTCTGGAGAAGGGAATGGCTACTCACTCCAGTACTCTTGCCTGGAGAGTTCCGTGGACAGAGGAACCTGGTGGGATACAGTCCATGGGGTCGCAAATTGTTTTCTCCAATATCAGGGGGCTTACACACCACCTGGGAGTCTTGTTAAAAGGCGGACTCTGATCCAGTGGGTCAGGCTGTGGTGGAAAATCAAACAATCTCAGGTGATGGTGAAGCTGTTTATCTGCAGACCACACTTTGTTTACCAAGTGCCTTGGACGCACATTCCAAATCCATGGTCCCTAACCTGGAGTTCCAGGCACCCCAAAAGTGGCTATGGGAGGTTCACAAGCCACCTACAACATTTTTAAATGCCCAGTAGAATTCCTATCTTCCAATATACTCAATGAAGGTGTTTAAACAATCTATTAAGCAACTATCATTGTTTGGGGCTACTTTAACACCAAATTAGTTCAGCTCAGTTCAGTTGCTCAGTCCTGTCTGACTTTTTACGACCCCATGGACTGCAGCATGCCAGGCGTCCCTGTCCATCACTAACTCCCGGAGTTGTGATGTCCTAGTTATTCCATTGGATGCATGTTCAATTAGTTTTAAAAAATGGAAAAATTAATTTAGGGTTCTTTTCTACTAAAATGAACATTTCAAAACATGGTAGGACAGATGTGTCAGGAAGAAAGGTAGAAACGTTGTGAATGTCTCTGGGACACATAGCCTCAAACATCTACTTTCAGTTACCAATGGCCTGGTTCCCACCCTCCTAGACCCTGGGTTCCCTCCCTGTGGCCAGAGCCCCACCACCACTACCCTCCTCAGTCATGCCAAGCCAAGCTGCTCGGCCAAGTACCTGGTCTTGCTGGGCGGAGTGGCAGGGTCCACGACTTTCAGCAGGTTGCTCTCCAGGATGTGGAGGAATGGGCCAACTGCCATCTGAAGGCCCTCCCTGTGGTGATAAACGGTACTGAAGAACCCAGTGGGGACTCGGCCCACAGGGGATGCAGTCTGCTTCTGCCCCCCAGAAGTTCATGAGCCCAGTCACAGAGCAGAGACAAGACAAGGGATGCAAGAAGGACAGAGACAGGCAGGAAGGACAGCAACAGCACTGCCTCAAGTCCGAGGGCTCTCCGTGCACCAAGACTGTAAACAGCAGTAGGATACAGACCTGGTATGAACGTGGCTGAGATGGGAGGGGTGTGGGGATGGCAACCAGGATAAGTAATAGAGAGCTAGGCCAAAACTGGGAAGGACAGGGTGTAATGAATTCCAGAAGGCCCTTAGAAGAGCCATCTGAAGGGAAATCGCCTTAACTACACTCCCTATGTGCCAGCTCCCCTTCTTTGGCGTCGAGACCATAAGGGCTTTTCTTGATTTATCTGATTTAACAAGTTCAGCACTAGTGCTGTTGGGTGGGCACTGTGGCTCCCCTGCTTTCCTTCTCAGGATGGTCACCTCACGATCACAGCTGGTTACCTCAACTCAAAGCATATTTGAGAAGTAACAAAGCAGGAACACGGGGGCTAGTAAGCAGCAGAAAGCCTTGGTTTGGGTGACTCTCACTTTTTATCAAAGAGAAGAAAAATCTTTCCCAGAATTCCCAGGACCCAATCACTGACAAAAAGACTTGCCATGACTGGTTTAGACCAATCCTTATTCATGGCGACTGGCCACTTTTACAAATCAAGGAAAGTTGAAGCAACAGCTGAGGAGTAGGCAACCAATACTATAAGCAGCATATACTTTCGAAAGAATTCGTGCAGGCCAAGGCAATTTGGATGGCATTGTGAAACTAGAACCATTTGTTCCTGAAGAAACATCAGTTTTAAGAAACCAGGGCTAATGGAAAAGAAAGTGGATTGGACCCAGATCTTGTTTAAAATGCAAGAGAAAGCAAACAACAGTTGTGGGCCAAGTCCAACTCAGCTGCCCGTTTTTGTAAGTAGTTCCACTGGAACACAGTAGTACCCATTTGTTTGTGTATCATCTATGGCTGCTTTTATGCTACATGGGCCGAGATGAATAGACACAACAGATAATGCACGGCCTGCAAAGCCTAATGTATTTATTAAATATGTGTGTATGGACTCCCCTGGTGGCACAGTGGATAAGAATCCACCTGCCAAGGCAGGGGACATGAGTTGAATACCTAGTCCAGGAAGACTCCACATGCCACAGAGCAACTAAGCCTGTTTGTCACAACTACTGAGCCCTGGTGTGGCAATTACTGAAGCCCGTGCACCTGGAGCCCGTGCTCTGCAACAAGAGAAGCCACGCAGTGAGAAACCTGTGCACCACAACTAGGGGGTAACCCCTGCTGCAACTAGGGAAAGCCTGAGCACACAGCAGCGAGCATCCAGCGCAAACAAAAAAGGATATATGTAAGCATGTGCTAGTGGAGGTGAAGGCAGTGAGTGACAATTTAGGAACAGTGGGGCCACTTCAGGAAAAGATGAGGGAAGGTGGTCGGTCACAGGACTGGCAGCGAGCTGAGAGGTGTGGCTGGAACCTTCCAGAAGCCTGAGGCAAGTGCAAAATGGATGCACTGACTGAGCGGAAGAAAAGCAGGCAGAGGCTCCTTATGCAAGATCTTATATTCTTATGCAAGATCAAGCAAATTCTTAAAACGTTAGTGGCTTTTTCCTCCCACTCATCTTCCTCAGGACTTCCCCTCTATACTGCCCCCTCTTACCAAGTCACCTATTCTGAGTACAAGCTGAATGCTCTGAACCAACCATTAAAAGGTGTTTTTTTATATTTGGGAAGAGAGATACCCTCCATTCTGACAGGAAATAGGCCTTCTATAAAGAGAGCCCTAAATACCAGTAAAACAGAGAAAACACAGGATTGGTGGTCAGAAGATCTGGGTTCAAGTCCTGCCTCTACCACTTGCTAGCTGAGCCTAGGCAAAGTGGCCCACATCTCTCGGGCCCAGTTTCTCCATCTCTGAAGCCAGGACTTGGACTTATCAGGGATACTGACACCAACCTCATGGCGAGAACAGGAAAATGATTTGTAAACTGTAATGTGATGAATAAAATGAGCAATAATTATTCTTCCTTGGTACCCTAACGTTTTGAAACTTAAAGCAAAGGAAAAAGTCAGTGATTAAGAGAAACTCAATCAAGAGACTTCCCTACTGGTCCAGTGGCTAAGAGTCCATGCTCCCTTATGCAGGGGGCCCAGGTTTGATCCCTGATCAGGAAACTAGATCCCACATGCTGCCACTAAGACCCGGCATGGCCAAATAAATAAATATAAATAAAGTAAATACTTTAAAAAGAGAGAGAGAGAAACTCAGTTGAGTGGCAGCTCCCGGTTTTGTGTAACAGTGAATGAAAACACTACGTCACCAGTCCCCGCTCCAGAAATGGAAGGACCCAGGGCCGAGTCTATTCAGAAGGCCAGCAGAATGGGGTGATTTCAACCTCTGCACACAGAGACGCCAGCTGACAGGTGTGAGCGGGTCTGACGAGTCCCCTTCCCCACACTCTGGGAGGCCTGACCAAGCGTGACTGTATGCCAGCAGCTGAAGAGGCCCCCCCCTCACCTGTCTTCCCACTGTAGGATGTACGAGGCTGTGTCCACAGCTCTCTGCTCAATCATCCATGCAAACCTCTTCAGCGTGGGGCAGCTCGGGAGCTTGTGCACCTGAACGGGCCATGGGTACAGTTTTAGAAAGAAATACTCATCCAATAAGGCTGGTGGCCAATCCGCTTCCATGGAGTCCAAGGGAACTGTCTTCTCCCAGAGAGAGACTGGCTCAAAACTCTATGTCCCCAAGGCCTATTGGAAGCTATTCCTCCAGATCTGAAAGCCCAGAGAAAAATTGTTTTCTCCTCTCTTTCTGATGCTCATCTACTCCAAAGTAAAAAACATTTGTGTTCTTTTAAGCTAAAAAAAAAAAAATTAAATTAAATACAAGGCAAGGAATTCATAAATTTTTACTCGGCCTTCATCATCCCCAAAATGATTTCTAAAAAGTATGCCATATAAATACTTTATCAACTCTTGTTTTATAACCTTAAACCTATTTTACAAATAAGCATAAGGTGTGTTTCTGCATTCAGGGCACACTGTCATCTTCACAAGAGAAGGATAGGAGGATCCAGGCTGTACAGACTTTGGGAGTCTGACTTCTGAATCTGCAGCAGCATTTCCCATTGTGTGGCCTTCAGTATTTATTGGAAAAAAAAAAGATTCTAGGGCTAAACAAGCTTGAGAAAAACAGAATTAAAGATTAACCAGTTTTCTTTACCACAGTGCTCTTGGGTTCTTTAATAGGCTGACGTGCATACAGATTCTCCAAAAAGTGATACAATCAAGAGGCATTCCAAACTTTTTAGACCACAATCCCTCCCTACCCATCACCCACCCCAGCCCTGCCTGCCCACATTATACACACTTGCGTCATGGGTATTCTAGTGAATATGCTTCAGGGAACTCTGGTCAAGAGTTTAAATGTCTATGCTCCTCATTTGGTGAGGAGTCCACCCTACCCCTCAGTTCCCAGGTCCATTCTGCCAGCAGGTGCTTTCACAGCTGCCTCCAGACCAGGAGGCCCCCACCCACTTCTAACTCAGGAGCCAGCCCACCAAGCCTTGCCCAGGCTCCCCCCACCCTCCCAGAGCCCGAGGACAGCCAGCCCACCTGCTCAGCAGCCATGTTGTCCAGCAGGACGAGGAAGTCCACTTCATCACTACTGGCAATGCCCATCCCTTCCTTCACTTTCTTCAAATCCTCTGAGATTCCTGGCTGCAAAGAAGCAGCCTGCCTCCGGCCTCTGCCAAAAAATAAAAAAGTTATTCCTTATATTTCTTTATACTGTATGGTTATTAAGTTAACAAAGTATATCTCATTCGTCATTCAGGATCTCATTTGCCTTTCAACAACTCATTGGGGTTAGCTAGTATAACTGTCATTTTAAAGATGGGTAAACTCTACGAGGCCAATTGACTTGTGACTTGGTACATACCAGGGCTAGAATAATGGATTTTCCAAATCCCATTCTAGCATTCCCTTCTATTATACCCAAAACAATGCAAGCTTGGCCAGGTCTGCTTGAAAACACGTCTCCTTCTTCTGGGGAACACCCTCTACATAGTGTAAGTGCAGTTCCGAAATACCTGAAACCTGAATAGTGCCTTCAGCTCCAAACCTACACAGCAGCACATTGGTAAGAGAAGGGGAATCTGTGTCTTCTTTGGCGTGCCCATCTAGATTTGCAGTTAATGACTGGCTTACTCATCTTTTCCATAAGTTTCTTCAGTTACCCCATCTGAGAGCCCAGGACTGAACACAAAGGACAATGCTCGGTAAATGGTGAAGCCCCACTCGTGGCTGTATACACCATCTCTCAGCCCAGCGTGTGGGTCTCCCTGGATGTCCGGTATCTTCACCATGAGCCTGTCCTGTGAGCAACAGCTGCCTCCCATCCTGGACAGCTGATGTCAGACCCAAGTTTAATGCCATCTCTCCTACCCAATATCCACCGACACAGCCAGTCTGCTGGCAGAGGTGGTACAATGCTGCCTGTACCCCCACCCTGAGGAACAAGAGTCAGGGGCAGTTACCTGGTTCTTTTCTGCAGGTTCCAGCAGTATTGGTAGTTGGGGTACAAGACTTCCGAGCTTGCTTCGTCAGTGTGGATGACGACGGGTCCTGGAAGGAAGGTGGGAAGCACAGGCAGGAAGAGGCTTCAGCTTATTCTTCCCAGCAGCTCCACTCCCTTCTTCTTCTCTTTGTCTACACAGATGGAGCTGTTTCCAGAGGCCATCATCCAGGTTACTCCTTAAGGACAGTGAATGCCTTCAATACGCCCTGGCTTTGCCAACAGGAGCTCCCCTGTGGTCTGAGAAAGCATGCAGCAGCCCGGTTCTCCTACTGGGCTACCTATAGCCAGGAGCAGGTACAGACCTGATCAGACTGGCACATCCATGCTCAGTTGTGTCCAACTCTTTGCAACCCCGTGTATTGTAGCCTGCCAGGCTCCTCTGTCCATGGGATCCTTTAGGCAACCATACTGGAGTGGGAAGCTAGTTCCTACTCCAGGCACATCTATGACGCATTCCCAAAAAAAATGCCTGCCTCAAGATACTACCAGCACTCGGAGATTCTAACAAATGGGCCATCCTTTACTTTAGCAGAACAAGGTGATTTTCTTGCTTTGCAAAGTCCAATCCTATAGGCCAATATAGGCTTTCCAGGCAGCACTAGTGGTAAAGAACCTTACTGCCAATGCAGGAAAAGTAAGATGCAGGTTCAATCCCTGGGGTGGGAAGATACCCTGGAGGAGGGCATGGCAACCCACTCCAGTATTCTTACCTGGAAAATCCCATGGACAGAGGACCCTGGTGGGCTACAGTTCATACGGTCACAAAGAGTCGGACATGACTGAAGCTACTTAGCATGCATGCATGCATACACCAATATGGTGACTTATGAAACATCTGAGAAAGGTGCCCACAGGGTCACAAATCCTCTAAGACCCCATGGCCTTGCCCAAGAGAAAAGCCAGGCTTCTAGACGCACTAGCAGGAACCAAAGATTAGACTACAAACAGTGTCTCTTACACACCTCGCAGCAGCTTGCTCCTGCTCAGAGCTGACAGGTACCCTTGTCTCCTGTCAATGCCCAAGGGAGGTGCTTTAACACCTTTACATGCTTTGCTCTGCACCAGCGTCCTGTTCTACACAGCTCAAGCCTCTTCTTCTCTGATGGCAGAGGAGCTTTATGGAATTCACTGAGGTCAGTCTGTGGAATGACTGCTATATTATGTGGTCAGTCACTCGGTTGTATCCAACTCTTTGCGGCCCCATAGACTATAGCTCGCCAAGCCCTCAGCCCATGGAATTTCCAGGCATGAATACTGAGTGTGTTGCCATTTCCCACTCCAGGTGATCTTCCCAACCCAGCTATCAAACCTACATCTCTTGTATCTCCTGCACTGGCAGGCAGATTCTTTAATGCCACCTGGGAAGCCCTCCGGTGAATCCAAACCCCAAAGAACTACCATTCCCAAACAAATTACTGATAGTAAAAACCTCAGGATTAAAGAGCAGCCTATGGTGACTTGAGCAGAATAACAGAATTCTCACACACTTGGCTGGTCTGGACAGGAGAAGGAAATCAGACTGTGTCATGAGTTTAGCCCTGAATCTACAACCAACCAACAGGATGACTTTGGGAAGTCACTTCTCTTCTTTGGGGATCACATGTAAATTGAAGGGGTGAGACTAGTACCAGCAATTTCCAATTGTTTCTAAAGTAGTGGGAGCTTTTCTTCTCCCACTATGAAATAAGGTAATAAAAGAAAAGGGGTTGAGGGCTTCAAGGCAGGGGTCTGAAGCACGGTGTACTTGCATGCCCCATTCCACTCCTTTTCTGTAGTTCCTAACCCCTCTGAAGAATCCTGGAGTTCTGCAGGGCATGTAAAACAGACCTCATGATCAGAGGCCCTCTCCAGATACCCAAGTCTTCTGAGAAGCAAGATGGCACAAGAGTGAAAAGTATGGACTGTGAAACAGACTGCCAGAATTTGAATCCCAGCTCCTCCATTTACTAGCTTTATGTACCTCAGACAGTCCTTTATCCTCTGCCTTAAGTTCTCTTATCTGTAAAATAGGGATGCTACCTACTTCACAGGGTCATCATAAGAATTAAGTCAGTATCTACAAAGATCTTAGAACCATGCTTGATGTACAGTGAGTCCTTTAAATGTGAGAATAATAGTAACTATGATTTAAGCCTCTAATTAACACATGGTAAGTCCTACCTGGTACCTGCCATGAATGTCTGGTTAACAGACCTTCAGTTTATGATAAATAAGGTATTTGAGCCGGCACTCAGATATGTGTTGAAGGAATGAATGACCACATGATACAAAGCAACCCCCTCAGCCCTTCCCCACCAGCCTGATTCTCTGGAGCTTACTCAAAACCTTCTTGGACTTCACTAGGATTTTACTATTGAAACAATATCCCAAAGGTGAACCACTCCCACCAATGTTAGCACCTTGTGGGGTTCTTTGTCTATCCAAATCCCATGATACTGGCCAAGGCAAGGAAGTAGCCAGGACACAAGTCAAGTTGGGAGTGTGAGGCTGTCTGAGTCCAGCGCAGGAACGGCTACCCAGGCGGCCACACCAGCAGTTGGTGATGATACCACTTCCTTCCTCGCAGGAAACCTGGAGCAGCCTGAGTCTGAGACCCGCCTGTAGATCAGGCTGCTACCAAAAAACACCCTTTGTACATTACTTACACTTTAGGTGGTTCTGGGGACAGGACATTTGCCTTTCAGAAACTGAGCAAGTGAACAGTTTTCAGAAGGCCATGCACTATAGACTATTCCTAAGCTCAGGGGCTCCCAAAAGGTAAGGAGCAGGCCATCCTGTTTGCTCTGTTACTTAGGTTGTGTTCAGCCAACGTCAGCCAGAATTAGCAGCCATAGTCCAAACCAGCTAGGGGCAAGGCCAGCCTCCTTTGGCCTGGAGGTTCTGTATCTTACACATTTTTTAAAAGCTTGATGGAAATTTTATCTGTATTTGAGATAAGGCTAAAGAAGCTAAACAAAGTAACAAGAACTTTTTCCTTATGGTACCATTTGAGTATTTTAATATTGGTGAGGTCATGATGATCTGAAACTCAGACCAGTAATTAAGTGTAAATTTGAATCAATTACAAATGACAAAATGTAGCTTCACTTGATAGTCAAAAGCCCTCAAATACATGAGATCCATAAGGGAAAATAATAAACGTAGTCCTTGAGGGTGGAAAGTTGCAGAACCCACTAGTGTGATCATTCACTGGCTGAATATGTCAAAACCCAAACTCGACAGACTTCCTTAACTGGGAAAGGCCATATGGGACACTGTTAACACCACCTGGGTTATGCTGTGGATTATCACCAAGACCAGGGCCGTGGCAGCAGGCCTAGGTCCCAGTGAAGAGTTCCTCTTACTCTCTTTCCTTTCCAGCAGTGTCTCAACTAAACAAAAAGTCCCAGGTATTGTTTGAAAAATCTGGCTGCAGCTACCTTATGCAGTTGTGTAGACACTTGAGAGAAAAAGTCAGGAGCCAGGGGTGCATCGGAGCAGCTGACATGTCGGTGTAGGTGTGAGGTCAGGCTGGCAGGTGCAGCGGCAGGCCAGACAGGGAGGGGCCCGCCGCACGGCTGGTACCCCAGAGAGGCCCCAGGAGCAGGAGAGAGACCCAGGTGGGGACAGACATCAAGAAAGAGAGAGTGGGGCTTTGGAAGCAAGACGAAAAGGCACCTCAGGGACAGGGGCTGGCTTGTAGACCCTGAACTCGAACCTTCTTTTTGACGCTGGAAAAGTCCAGCCAGCAAACAGCGGGTAGACTCCAGGTTCCGATAGATGTTAGTGGAACGGATGCTGGGAACAAAACAAAAACATAGAGAAACTCATAGAAGGAAGATTCACATGTGCACGCTACCTTATTCCACAGAGCACTCATGGGCTTTCTAAACCACATAGAGGGAGTTACTACAGTGTTAGTCACTTACTCGTGCCTGATTCTTTGCGACCCCATGGACTATAGCTTGCCAGGCTCCTCTGTCCATAGAGTTCTCCAGGCAAGAATACTGGACTGGTTCTCTCTGTCTTTAGCATGATTCATGTATTTATATAGATTTGATTATTTTAATTTTCCTGTCTTTTTTTTTTTTTGTAAATTTTATGTACAGATTTGATTTTTCATAGTTTTCCCCTAGATTTTCAAGATAACTTCGTGCATTTTGTTTTTGACCAGATTTTGGTGGTGTCATTTACTTAGCACCCTGATTTTTTTTTTTTTTTAATATAACCAGGGTTTCACTCTCTGTCCTTTTCTACTTAAGTAAGACATTTCATTCATACATTTCAGTATAGTCATTCAGTATAGTCAGCTGTACATAGGATGAGGACAGACCTGATCCATGAACATGTCTTAAATAAATGGTATATTGCTGTATTTTAGGGTTATAAACATTTTTCATTATTGGAAAGTGTAATGAGGACCTTCTGCAGAATCGTTTAGAACCAAAACCACCAGGACACAATTTTTATAGTGTCTGTATATTTGTGATGCAACGTCTTGTAAAGGTTTTCACTGAAAACTACCATTAACCAGTCTTTCTTACTGACAATAAATTATTAATAAAAAAAAAAAAAAAAAAGAATACTGGACTGGGTAGCCATTCCCTTCTCCAGGGGATCTTCCCAACCCAGGGATTGAACCTGGGTCTTCTGCACTGCAGGCAGATTCTTTACCATCTGAGCCACCGGGGAAGCCCCAAAAGGGAGCTAGAGGGCTGGGAAATACCCTTTCTCTCTCTGTGGGATGGCTGCCCAAGGGACCTGAGGGCCAGTGAACATGACCTCCAGGGACCACTTGTTCTCCAAATCCTACCATATTAGGGTAACTGTCCCCACACTGCCTAGGAGGTTCTAGCAAGGAAAGGCAGCTTCTTGTATACCCTTGACTGAAGAACGGTTCTCCTCTCTCAGGGAAGGTCATCCTCTTCAACCGAGCACGCAGCATCAGGAGGGATACACACAGAAAAGTGAGAGAGGAAGGGGACACCAGCCTAGCCAGCCAGATCACCCTTACACCTCCCACCTAGACTCGGATGAGAGTGGGAACCGCACAGAGGGTCAGGACAGGTTTTCTCACACTCAAGACCTAACATTGGGTGCAATATTCCTTTCTCAAGTGACTCACAAGACCTCCAGTGGGTTGAAGGTTGGTGAAAGAAAGGGGATGTCCTCCACGTAGTTCTTCCTCAGCCTCTCCCCGAGGGCAAACATCTGCTCCATGCCCACCTTGGTCAGCTGTCCAGCAAACATGCCCCCCTGAGGTGTGGGAGGAGAGAGAAGAATGAAGAAATCTCACAGCCTGCTAAATAACCTCAGCCCAGGGCAGACTATCACAGCTCTGCAAGGCACTTCAGGGAGCAGGAAAGCATCACTCACCTTCAGCGTGGTCTCACGGTACTGAGAGTCGAAAGGAGAGTGTGGTTTTGGGCCACCAGCAAGATTGGTGACTGTGTAATCAAGCTGAGTTTGGGGTGGGACCTCTATTAGCTGGGGCTTCCACTCTACCTGCTGTGAGCACAAAAAAACAACACATTGCTTAAAAAGGTTCTGGAAACTTAGAGTGTTAACATCTGGCAGCACATAGCTAGAATCACACTGATGCTAGACAAGCAAACTTCCCCAGAAGGATGGGAAGAAGGAAAGAAACTTCAACTCCAGCTCCAATTAAGGGAAGAAATGACTGCAATTTATTATTCCAGGTGTCCTCAGCCCAAGTCCTGTAATTGTCACACTAGTACTCACTGCTGAGGGGCGATTCTGGCACCAAGCCCAGACTGAAGTAAAGGGTAGAAGCGGCCAGAGGGTCTGGCACCCAATACTTGGCGAAAGAATAAATGAACAAATGAATGAGTATAATACAATCTCAGTGACCATATACTTGTAAGCATTTTTAAGGAATCAACCTGCAGGGTTTTGTGGCCCCTCGTTAAAGACGCTACTTAATGCCCCTTGAACTACTACATATATCTCTTCCTTTTATACAATTTCTCAAACAAGCAGCTGCCCTCCAAGAAACCTTCACTTTTAACCATCTTCCTTTACTCCCATAATCTGGCTCCTGCTCCAACTGTACCAGTTTTCAAAACATAACAAGTAGTCATAGGCCTTATAGCTCCCACACCCCAAAAAATTCTTATATTCATTGAGTCGGATGTGATGACTCAATTTTAGAAACAAGTCTTTCCTTCTAATTCCATATGCCAGCTCCTCTTCCGAACTTATTATGACTCTAAAGGCTACCCCAATTCTAATCCATAAAACTCAAACCTGACTCTTCCCATTGCTCCCCCATTTCCACCCCAAACCCTGTGGATCACTGGCTAGAAAAAAAGCCACTCCCACTGGTCTTTATCTTATTATTAAGAGTATAAATCCTTATTGTCGTTTTTAGTCACTATGTCGTGTCCAACTCTTTTGCAACCCCATGGACTATAGCCTGTCAGTCTCCTCTGTCCATGGGATTTCCTAGGCAAGAATACTGAAGTGGGTTGTCATTTTCTTCTCCAGGGGATCTTCCTGACCCAAGGATTGAACCCATCTCTCCTGCATTGGAACTACTGAGCCACCAGGGAAGCTTCATAAAACCTTATTACTAATACATGAAAAGATGCTCATCATTGCTCATTATTAGAGAAATGCAAATCAAAACTATAATGAAGTATCACCTCATACCAGTCAGAATGGCCATAATCAAAAAAAAAAAAAAAAAAAAAAACACCTACAAACAGTAAATGCTGGAGAAGATGTGGAGAAAAGGGAACCCTCCTGCACTGCTGGTGGGAATGTAAACTGATACAGCCATTATGGAAAACAGTATAGAGATTCCTTTAAAAACCAGGAATAAATCTACCATGTGACCTAGCAATCCCACTACTGGGCATATACCCTGAGAAAACCACAATTCTAAAAGATACATGTACCTCAATATTTACAATAGCTGTTGTAAAGAGCAGCAATATTTACAATAGCCAGGACATGGAAACAACCCTGATGTCCTTCAACAGATGAATGGATAAAGAAGTTGTGGTGCATTTATACAATGGAATATTACTCAGCCATGAAAAGGCCTGGAGTTTCTCTAGCTGAAGCAGGAGTGGGAACTCAGAGCCCCAGTCACTCAGCATCCCTTTAGCCCACAGGCTCCACAGAATGGTTTGAAGGCTATCAGATAGGTCACAACTGAAATGGAAAGACTCAACACAGAAAAAGGCAATTTCAAGATGTCTGTACTAGAGCCAGCGAGCGCCTAAGGGCTCATCTAAGGCAGTCAGGACAGAAGGGGTGAATTCAAGACATTGTGTCAATCCTGGCAAGTAAGTAGATAAAAGCTTTTTTTTTTGAGGCTATATTGGTAGGTGAACAAGAAAGAATAAAGAAAAAAATTACTTGACTTGGAGTCTGGGCGCATGAGGTGGTAAGGGGTGATGGAGGTACTTCTTGACTAAAACAGGCCAAGACAGAATAGTTAACAAACTGAGTTCAGCTTTGTACAATTTAAGTTTGAGATATCTCCTCTGAGTTTCCAGCATTCCCAGCATATTCCGATAAGTGGAGTTTGTTTTGTCTCTCTTCATCACACTGTAAACTCTCTTCTTTTTTATAGCTGAGACTGAATTATCCATCCATGTAAGTCCAGTGTCTGAGCACAGGTCCTGACACCAGATCCATAAGGCCTGCTCAGCCACACTAAAAAGTCTTCTCCTGTTAGGTGTATTCACCAACAGAGGACCTCTGGTTCTCCTAGGAGATGACTCCTGAGGTCTAGGTCATGTCAAGTCTAAAATACACGTTTTCAGACTTTCAAGAATGGATGATACGTCAGTTCCACACACAGTGTCCATCCCACATACATACTGTCATTCTTGCTCCTGTTTTTCAATCCAGAGTCAGTAGCAAAGAGTAACTTTGTAATTTTATTTATTTATACTCCATTTTCAAGAACTAACTTGAAGTAGGTGGTAGCAATACCTAAAATATAGCAAGATAACCTATTTATTTATTTATTTTTTGGCTGCACCATGAGGCTTATGGGATCTTAGTTCCCTGACCAGGGATTGAACCTCTGCCCTCAGTGGTGAAAGCATGGAATCCTAACCTCTGGACCGCCAGGGAATTCCCAAGATAACCAATTCAAAGTCGAAAAGAACGACAAAAGCAAGTGAGTGACCCAAAAAATGGATACAGCAATGAAGTTTCTCAAAAAATATTAATACATGCTGTGAAGATCTATATACTTATGGTAGGTGGGCCAAAAGATTCAGCACTAAGCTTTCTGGCTTTTATGTAAAAGGAGAAACCTGATCAGCTAGACAAGCTTAAAGATAAAAGCAAGCCAACTGTTCAGGAGAAGCACACCATTTCTCAAGTGAACAGACAAATTCCTCCCAAGGGTCCTCATAAAGAGGATAGAGTAATATAATGAACATCTTTTCAGTAGTCACAGCAATGAGTTTTGTGGGATTGTTTCTTATTGTTCCCTCGACACAGAATGATAGTATCTCAACAAAGCACATTTCCATGAAGACGATACTATACAGGGATCAATGTTACATCCCAGGGAAAAGGGGGAAAAAAAATCTACATAAAAGTAAACAAAAACCTCCAGGGGTAGTTTTCAGAAAAAAACTAATGATTTGAAAGCTTGCACACTGCACACTACTATAGCTGGAAAAATTTTTTTAAGTTACTGATGCCTGAGCCCCGCATGGGTTAATCACAACCAAATCTCCCAGGGATGGGGCTCAGTTTTTTAAATGCTACTCAGTCTAGATAACTATAAAGCTTCACCAGAGAAACTTTTATCATGACTGGATGCTCTGAGTCAATTAAATCAGAATCTCTGGGAGAGAGACCTAGGCTTCAGTATTTTTTAAAGTTCCCCAGCTGAATCCAATGTCCCACCAAGGTTAAGAACCACCACTGCACAGGAATTAATGGACTGACTGGCACATCCTTTAAGTAATGCTTCCTGAAAACCACTTATCTTAGCTGAGCTTTGAGTAAGTGTTAATCTACAACGATACTGACATCATCCTTCCCAGCCCATCCGACATTATTCTTCCCGGCTCATTTACACTATAGAATAAATATGGACTCTAATGTCTTCATACGGAGAAGGCAATAGCAACCCACTCCAGTACTCTTGCCTGGAAACTCCCATGGACAGAGGAGCCTGGTAGGCTGTAATCCATGGGGTTGTGAAGAGTCGGATACAACTGAGTGACTTCACTTTCACTTTTCACTTTCATGCATTGGAGAAGGAAATGGCAATCCACTCCAGCATTCTTGCCTGGAGAATCCCAGGGACGGAGAAGCCTGGTTAGGCTGCCGTCTATGGGGTCGCACAGAGTCGGACACGACTGAAGCAACTTAGCAGCAATGTCTTCATGAACCGTGGAGTTTGAATGCATTGGACTTTATTTTCTAAAAAGTGGAGACTTCCTGGGTTGGGAGCTATCTTGCCATGAAACAGAGAGAAGCTGACAAAAATCCAAAAGTAGGGTCAAATTTATCTTTGAAAAGCATACTTGGATCTAATCTAACAATCAGAAAAAATGACCAATCAAGTTCCAGAGTTTTATTTCCAGAGCACAGATACAATACTTTCAGGAAGACAGGTTAATTCATCAGTCATTCAATCATTTAAAAAAAACTCAATAAAACATCTAGTTTTAAACAATGATATTTTCTAAGGATTGACTTGTCATGTGTTTAATCTATAAACCAGTCAGAAGTCTAGAAACATCAACCAAAGGCAATTTCAATTTTAGAACTGCTGCCAAATAGTCCTTTCTGACTCTAATTAATAGCAGAACCAGGAAGACTACAAAATTCCATTAACAACCTCTATCAAACTGGAGTTTGGAAAAAAATCCTGATAGAATAGCCAGAAACAAGTCACAGGAGGCTGATGACACCCGCTCATAGCCTAAGTTGAACAAACGTTGGTTATACCCCTTGCTTTTATGCACAAGACTTTATACAGAATAACCAAAGGCGTTCAGTGCATCTACATAAAATCTGAAAATGTGAGCAGGCCTGAGAGGTAATGTGCCTTATTTAATTGCAAAATGAGATAAAGGATTCAAATGCACCATATTTTGCGGCTACAAAAACAGAAGATGAATGAAGCCGGCATTCTACCTCAGCTACGACTGCTCCTTCCAACATAAAGGCAGAGATACCCATCACACACCCACTGGCTCAGGAGAAAGCCCTAAAAGAATCTAAATCTTTTTCCAGTTCCTTCAGGGAACACACATACCGTCTGAAAGAGGTCCAGGCCTACACATTCAGACTTTTATTCTTGGGCTCCAAAATCACTGCAGACAGTGACTACAGCCATGAAATCAAAAGACGCTTCCTCCTCAGAAGAAAAGCTATGATCAACCTAGCTAGACAGCATATTAAAAAGCAGAGACATTACTTTGCCAGCAAAGGTCCATCTGGTCAAAGTTATGGGTTTTCCCAGTAGTCATGTATGAATGTGAGAGTTGGACCACAAAGAAGGTTGAGTACCAAAGAATTGATGCTTTTCAACTGTTGTGTTGGAGAAGACTCTGCAGAGTACCTTGGACTACAAGATCAAACCAGTCAATCCTAAAGGAAATCAATCCTGAACATTCATTGGAAGGACCCATACTGAAGCTCCAATACTTTGGCCACCTGATGCAAAGAGCCAACTCATTAGAAAAGACCCTGATGCTGGGAAAGTTTGAAAGCAAGAGAAGGGGATGACAGAGGACAAGAAGGTTGGATGGCATCACCAACTCAATGGACATGAATCTGAGCAAGCTCTGGGAGATAGTGAAGGACAGGGAAGCCTGGCGTGCTGCAGTCCATGGGGTCGCAAAGAGCTGGACACGACTGAGCGACTGAACAACAACTCTGTACCAAGAATAAATGGAGAAGAAAGGGGAGTACACAAGAGATGGGCTATGTACAAAACTCAAAGTATCCAGATATTCGAATAAGGAAAGAAAGAGAAGGAAAGGAGTGAAGTTCAAGTTCCAGATAGAATGTGGAATAGCCACATAGAAAGGCTAACTAGAAACTTGATAACAGAATTTAAGTGCCTACCAAGATTTATTATGTGGGAAATGCTTTGAGGTTTGATTTCACGTATGGCCAGCTTTAAAAACTGGGTTTTCAGTTGTACACCATGAGTTGTAGAACCCTGAGGATTTCTTAAAAGCAACTGTCATGAGTATGCCTAATATCAATTTGGACATCCTGCTGAACCTACTCCAACATCAACCTGGAGAACCAACAATGCAAAAGCACCCCACAGGTAAGTTTGCCAACTGGATGCCTGGGAATTCCAGGTTGCAATTTATCTTCTTTAGGAAGACAATTCTTTAATCACAGGCCTGCCTGCTATGAAAGGCCAGAGATCTTTACTGGGTCTCCCTAAGAATCAAATCCAAAAAGGGTAATCATCTTCAAAGCCAGCTATTTGAACTTTAATCATAATTATCTTGAGCAAAACCAGGTGGATTTTAAGACTGATCAATTAATTTTGTTCTTTTGTACCTCAGATCCCTTCTACAATAAGTTTAGGAACCCAGAATGAAAAAGGAGAGCCCCAAGATACAGCACTTGTTGCCAAAAAAATCTTCAGGATCTCAAACAGTCTCCAGCAAACCCAGAGAGAAAGTTGAGGTAAAATCTGTCCCCAAAAGTGGTGTTGGTTTTGTTGTTTAGTCGCTAAGTCACTCCAACTCTTTTGCAATCCCATGGACTATAGCTCGCCAGGCTCCACTGTCCATGGGGTTTTCCAGGCAAGAATACTGGAGTGGGTTGCCATTTCCTTCTGCCCCGGATCTTCCCCACCCAGGGAATCGAATCCCTGTCTCCTGCATTAGCAGGAACCACCATTGAGCCACAAGGGAGGTCCCTTCCCAAAGGCATTATTAACCTCTCTTATCCACTGTGATCCCAATCAGGTTGGTTCCTGTCACAAAGGTCCCTGTAACTCTTTGACAACCATTAAAATGGTCACACAGAACTGCATTACACCCTTGTACTCAAGTTCCCACAAATATTCACTAGAAATACAGTTTCAGGCTCCCACATCTACTGAATCCGCATTTTAGCAAGATCCCTACGCGATTATACGCACCTAGGGAAGCATACTACTAGCTGGGCTACATCACAGCCATGGGAAGTTTCCGGGCTGCCCCACAATCCGGGTGTCCGAGGGGGCTGGGAGAGGTTGGGGGTACACGGTCAGCACATTTGTTCACACTGTTTTCCCTTCGTCAGGACCCAGTCCGAATTCCCGCTCCGTAAGAGTAAAATTCCAAAGGTGGTGTGCGTTGGGGCAAAGACCCTGGCCCGCCACTAGCTGGCCACACAGTTCTCGCTCCCCAACCGTGCCGGTCTCTCTCACCTGGTCCTCCTGAGGGAGCGGCTTGAGAGGGCTCCGTGCCCCGTGTCGAAACACGACTTGCACCATTTTCAACTCCAACAGGCTTCGGTCGACAGGATTCTGGTCGTCCGCGCCCCCAGGCTCGGCCAGGGCCACCCGCCGCTGGTGGAGGCAGTAGGTTAGCGAGGTCAGGACGCCCACGGGGGCCCACATGCGCAGCTTGAAGACCCGGGAGATCATGGTGGAAACCCTTCTCAACTCTTAGGGGTGAGAGTGCAGAAAGCGAATACGAGTCCCCTGCGGGCGACGGGGCTCAGCAGCCTCCCCTAAGTTCCCGGGAACCGGAGGGCACACACATCCAACCGCCCACTACGACTCCCAGCTTTGAAGGGGACCCAGAGTGGGAGCAGCGAGGACTTCCCGGGAGTTTTAACCCGGGTCGGGGTTGGCCGCTCCTGCAGCAGACTGGGCGGGGATACCGGGAGCCGGGAGGTCGGCTCCTGATCTTTCGTCCTCTAGGGAACCTTAAACTTGTATTTCAAGTTCGGCCCCAGCACTCTTGACTAGACAGAAATACGCCCCGAGTTCCTCCGTGGCAGTGGCTCCATTAACAAAGACCGCTGAACTCCACTTTTTAATAAGCAAGCAGCCAGCCACTTTCTCACCTACCCAGGAACTTGCCCCAAGTGGACCCGCGCAAAGGGGCACGGGAAAACGAGTCCCTAGTTGCGAGAACTACAACTCCCACAAGGCTGCGCGCCGCGGGCCCTAGCTGGAGGTATTACCCCGCCCTCCGCAGTGGGCTAGCAGGTTGCAAGTCTCCGCGGCAGGGCGGCCTGTGTGTGGGAATGAATTGGCGAGTTTGCCAGGCTGATAGGGTAGGAGACATGAAGAAAGGGATAGATAGAAATGGGTAATGTAGATCATCTATTTGGAGTCTAGGGAGCATAGAAGACTTCCTTGAAGTTACTGAGTTAAGAGCCAGTACTGCACGGGGGGTGGGGGCTTTATATTTAATATTTGATATCCCACTTCTATGTTTAAAGAGGTTTAGATCGTTGCAAACGTATAGAAGTTCAAGCCCATTGATGCGTTACTTGTATCCAGAATATTTCCTGTGGAGAAATCCAGGACTTGTCTGTAGATGTCCCAGTGAGTAAGCTTCTTAGCTAGCCTAAACCACCTGCTGATCTGGTTTCTCATGAATATACTGCGGCTCCAAACTTCTGTTCCAGGTCTTTGCAACAGGGCACATCTGTGTCCTCAAGGCAAAGGCAAGTTGTGAGGAGTGTCTAAGTATATTGACATAAAAAAAAAACAAACAAAAAAACAAATTCAACTGAGTAAATCTGAAGATTTAATTGTCTTTATTCGACTATGCATGAATTGGGCAGCACCCCATCTAGCAACTAGAAGGGTGCTGGGAGGGGTTGTACAAAGTGGAAGGTTTTTCACAGGGTGGAGAAAGAAAGTATTAACAAAAGAAAAGACGGTAGTAATAAAAGAAAAGCAGGATTCCCCTACTGGGAAGAGGGAGGAGAAAGGAACTGGAAAGAGTTTTATCATGCAGATTGCCTCTTCTGCAGCTGGGGATGGGGAAGTTGACGGAGAGGGACCGTCTGATAGCTTAACTTACTGGTGCTTAACCAGAAAATTCCAGACTGGTCCATTAACATTACATTTCTAGGGAAGGTTAAAACTGCAATTTGACAGAGATACTAAATCTCTGTTTGGTACCATGGACTTTAGTACAAGTGATGCTGAGCAGGGCCTTGTGGGATCCTGGGCATGGTGGGCTTGTTGTCCCCCATTCCTTGAAGGCAAGACTCCAGCCTCCATGACCTTCTCTGAGTTCCAAAGTGCAGAAGAGTTACTAATCAAAGGAGAAAGAGTAATGAAACCACCTGAGGCAAGATTAAAGGGACCAGTTGTTGTCCAGTTGCTAAATCATATCTGACTCTTTGCAACCTTGTGAATTGCAGCACTGCCAGTCTTCCCTGTCCTTCACCATCTTCCAGAGTTTCCTCAAACTCATGTCCGTTGAATCAGTGATGCCATCCAATCATCTCAGCCACTGTTGCCCCCTTTTCCTCCTGCCTTCAATTTTTCCCAGCATCATGGTTTTTTCCAATGAGTCTTCACATCAGGTGGCCAAAGTATAGGAATTTCAGCATCAGTCCTTCCAATGAATACTCAGGGTAGATTTCCTTTAGGATTGGCTGGTTTGATCTCCTTGCTGTCCTAGGGACAGGATTAGGAGATGAGCCACCTGAGACCCAGCACACATTCTAATCTTGTCAGCAACCCCACCCTTTTGAAACTTTAAAGAAGAAAGAATGAAGACTGTTACTGCCTTATCACATATCCTGCCTGATTATATAATCTCTCCCTACTCACCAGGGAGGGGGGCACAGTTCTTGAGGTACTAGCCTATTGTGTTCCCCCTTTGCCTGGCAAAATAATAAAGCCACACTTTCCTTCTCCTCCATAACTGTCTCTATATTTGTCTGGTATTGGTGCACAGAGAGCCAAGATTTTGGCAACACAAACGACACCATTTGGGGCTTGTGGTTTTCTTTTCAACAGCATCCAACCAGTTCTTTTATCATTCTGAATCCTATTATTGAGTCAAACTGGGTCAGATGTAAAGGCAACATACTTATGGAGTATGGCTCCTGATCTGAGTCTAAACTTCTTCATCAGGCTAGAAAATTCTGAATGTCCTACCATTGGGAGGGGTCATTTTGGAACACTGCACATTGTCACAGTTTTCTCCCTGGCCTAGCCCATGGACTCACTTCTCAGAGTCTTATTGCGTGTTCTGATATTATTAAAAACTGAAAGCTGTTTTTCTAGCCTAAGTGAGATATCAGGAGCACTAGACAACACTGCTTCAGAAACTGAGTGATGAAATATAACCTTAGTGGGGAAAAATGTTCTCAGAGATTGAATGAAAATGTGGTATGACTTGAGTACAGAAGGGCCCTGGCATTTGAGCAGCTACAGGAGCCCTGGTAGTTCTAGGATGTCAGAGCAGCTCCAGGGCAATGTAATGTTGGCATCTGGGTTCCATTCCTTTCTGCATAATGGACAGGTCAGCCTAGTCCACATGCTGTTCCCTGGCAGCCTCAGCACAGTCTTGTGAGGCATCGTGAGCAGCACCTTTGGCCTGGTTGAGAGTATGCTGTCAGGACGCACGTGTGTGGTTGACATGGGGAGCAGTCTTAGCAGCAGATCTTTGCCAAAAGCCAGAGAGAGTAAGGTTGGAAAAATGATAGATTCCTTGAGGTCGTTTATTAATAAAAGCCCTGTTTGTCAGCACATGTGAGACAACACTTGGGGAATCCTATAAATATTTGGTGTGTTGTGTACAGCGGTCCTGGTCATGTTAATAAATTGCATTTTAAAAGAAAGGCTAAGACTGGATAGGAGAGGAGTTTGGGAGAGAATGGATATATGTATATGTATGGCTGAGTCCCTTTTCTGTCCACCTGAAACTATCATAACATTGTTAATTGGCTATACCCCAATACAAAATTAAAAGTTTTTTAAAAAAGATAAAAGAAAGGCTAGAAATCCTGAAATCATGCTCTGGGACTTCAGAGCAGCAAGGATTGGGGGTAGTAAGTGGTGGGGGCCCTGAACAACTGATATTGTGACCTTGGCTTTACCATCATACAAGTTTGGCTTAGGAAATAAGCCCTTCTCCCCCCAAATTGTCCCCAGAGGGTTGGCTTTAATATTATGCCCAAACTCAGGTTGAATTATGAGATTAGATAAGAAACAACCACATTCACTGTTTTATCTCCAATAGTGAGCATAGTGCCTGACTCATAAGTACCCCACAAATACTTGTGGGATGGAATTATAGGTTATATCATAAGAATGGTGTTGAGGACATTGTTCATTACATCACTTACTACTCCCTATATAAATCTCCTCTTGAGAACCTTGTTTTAGTGTTAGCATTAGAACAAACAGCAAAACATACGATGATTACTTTTCCTTCGTTTTTGCCTTGACTGACAGGAAGCTTGGAGCTTAATTTTAAACTTGACCACAGCAAATATTTAGAATCTAATAGCTAGTATAACTGTGATCTTTTCCTCCAGGAAAATCACCCCGGATTAGTTCAGTTCGGTAGTTCAGTCAGGTCTGACTGTTTGTGACCCCATGGACTGCAGCGCGCCAGACTTCCCTGTCCATCACCAACTCCTGGAGCTTACTCAAACTCATGTCCATTGAGTCAGTGATGCCATCCAACCATCTCACCCTCTGTCGGCCCCTTCTCCTTCCGCCTTCAATTTTTCCCAACATCAGGGTCTTTTGTAGTGAGTCAATTCTTTGCATCAGGTGGCTAAAGTATTGGAGTTTCAGCTTCAGCATCAGTTCTTCCAATGAATATTCAGGACTGCTTTCCTTTAGGATAGACTGGTTGAATCTCCTTGTAGTCCAAGGGACTCTCAAGAGTCTTCTCCAACACCACAGTTCAAAAGCATAAATTCTTCAGTGCTCAGCTTTCTTTGGATTGTAAGGGGGCAAAACTGAAGAAAGGTCAGTGAGGGTGTTGCAGGCCTCCAGGTGTGAAATCTTTAAGACAGAGAGTTAACAACAAAGAGTGAGAGGGAGGAAGGAGTCAAGGATGACTTCTTAGTTCCTGGGTTGGGCCACTTGCAGAGAATGACTTTTGGAAGGAGATTGAGCAGAGATTAGAAAGTTAATTTTGAACATGTACATTATGAGGTTACCTGTGAGGCATTTAAATAGAAATGCCCTCTAGATTACATATCCCTCAGGATAAATTTGGACTAGGAATATGTAGGTGGAACTCCTCTGCACATAGTTATTAATTGAAACAAAAGGAACAGATAAGATTCCCAGGGTGAATGAACAGAGTAGAAGGAGAAAAATTCAGTTCAGTTCAGTTCAGTCACTCAGTCGTGTCCGACTCTTTGCGACCCCGTGAATCGCAGCCTTCCAGGCCTCCCTGTCCATCACCAACTCCTGGAGTCCACCCAAACCCATGTCCATCGAGTTGGTGATGCCACCCAGCCATCTCATCCTCTGTCTTCCCCTTCTCCTCCTGCCCCCTATCCTTCCCAGCATCAGGGTCTTTTCCAATGAGTCAACTCTTCGCATGAGGTGGCCAAAGTATTGGAATTTCAGCTTCAGCATCAGTCCTTCCAATGAACACCCGGGACTGATCTCCTTTAGGATGGACTTGTTGGATCTCCTTGCAGTCCAAAGGACCCTCAAGAGTCTTCTCCAACACCACAGTTCAAAAGCATCAATTTTTCAGCACTCAGCTTTCTTCACAGTTCAACTCTCATATCCATACATGACCACTGGAAAAACCATAGCCTTGACTAGACGGACCTTTGTTGGCAAAGTAATGTCTCTGCTTTTCAATATGCTATCTAGGTTGGTCATAACTTTCCTTCCAAGGAGTAAGCGTCTTTTAATTTCATGGCTGCAATCACCATCTGCAGTGATTTTGGAGCCCCAAAAAATAAAGTCTGACACTGTTTCCACTGTTTCCCCATCTATTTCCCATGAAGTGATGGGACCAGATGCCATGATCTTAGTTTTCCGAATGTTGAGCTTTAAGCCAACTTCTTCACTCTCCTCCTTCACTTTCATCAAGAGGCTTTTTAGTTTCTCTTCACTTTCTGCCATAAGGGTGGTGTCATCTGCATATCTGAGGTTATTGATATTTCTTCTGGCAATCTTGATTCCAGCTTGTGCTTCATCCAGCCCAGCGTTTCTCATGATGTACTCTGCATAGAAGTTAAATAAGCAGGGTGACAATATACAGCCTTGACATACTCCTTTTCCTATTTGGAACCAGTCTGTGGTTCCATGTCCAGTTCTAACTGTTGCTTCCTGACCTGCATATAGGTTTCTCAAGAGGCAGGTCAGGTGGTCTGGTATACCCATCTCTGTCAGAATTTTTACAGTTTATTGTGATCTACACAGTCAAAGGCTTTGGCATAGTCAATAAAGCAGAAATAGATGTTTTTCTGGAACTCTCTTGCTTTTTCGATGATCCAGCTGATACTGGCAATTTGATCTCTGGTTCCTCTGCGTTTTCTAAAACCAGCTTGAACATCTGGAAGTTCACGGTTCACGTATTGCTGAAGCCTGGCTTGGAGAATTTTGAGCATTACTTTACTAGCATGTGAGATGAGGGCAATTGTGCGGTAGTTTGAGCATTCTTTGGGATTAGAATGAAAGGAGAAAAACAGAAGGCTAAAACAGGACTCTGAGTGTTACTGAGCAAGGGCTCACTGTACAACACACATAGAAGCCAATACTCTGGCAGTGGCTTCTCTTTTTTTAATTGGAGGATAATTACAATTTTGAGATGGTTTCTGCCATACATCGGCATGAATCAGCCACAGGCACAACCATGTCTTCTCCCTCTTAAACCTCCCTCCCCATCTTGCTGTTGTTAAGTCACTTCAGTCATGTCTGACTCTTTGTGACCCCATGGACTGCAGCCCACCAGGCTCCTCTGTCCATGTGATTCTCCAGGCAAGAATACTGGAGTGGGCTGCCATTTCCCTCTCCTCATATTACCCCTTTGAAATATTACTCAGCTATAAAAATGCACTGGCTTTTGAGAAAAGAAAGAACTTTATCTTGAGGTTGACTGATAAGGAGGCAAGGTTGTCAAACCTGTCTCCTTGATCCAGTATAAGGGCAAAGTCTAAGGGGTTGGGGAAATTTCAAATGTGGAAGCTCATTGGCTAGTCTTGAATTAGTCCACATAAGCTACTCTGCTAGAAGCCAGAATTTCCTTATTGAAGGACTTCTCACTTAGTAAAGGGCCCTGGTGGCAGGATTTCTGGAGGCAAGTTCAGTTTGTGGGTTAGAGTCCTTCCCTAAGGGAGCCAATATGAAAGCTTACAGCCAGTAAAGTACTTAAGAGGATTAGAGTCGAAAGCCCTGGGTTAGAGGCCAAGGTCTTTGGATTTCTCTGCTTGTGTATGTTTGTCTATGATTGTTTTATCTGTTAGGAATTGGCTAATTAGGAATTGGCTAATAGGGTTAACTCATTAGACTTGTTAGACTGACTGTAATGAGTTAGACTCATTAGAAAATTTCCTGTTGCTGGGAATGATTGAAGGTAGGAGGGGAAGGGGACAACAGAGGATGAGGTGGTTGGATGGCATCACTGACTCAATGGACATGAGTTTGAGCAAGCTCTGGGAGATGGTGAAGGACAGGGAAACCTGGAGTGCTTCAGTCCATGGGGTTGCAAAGAGTTGGACACAACTGAGCAATTGAACAACAACAATAGAGTTAACTACTGAATGGCCACAGCAAAGTTTTGTTGAACCTGCTTCTTGTCATTTTGCTCTGATTATCCTGAGGAAGAAAACACAAAATGAGGAATGTTAGTTAGGAATTGTAAGACTATCTTACAATTAGACTTGTTTTGCAAAAAAAAAAGAGAGGAGAAATGGAACAAAATCAGCTTTATCCCCATTTCTTGCAAGGGAAGAGCTTTTATACAATAGGACAATGTTAACCTTTTTTCACTGAGAGTTTTAACCCTCTTTTGTACAACTCATCTCTCAAGGAGTTAGCACTGAACTGCTTTTAAGCGTGTGTGTACATGTATACACTATTTTGAGCAATATAATGAAGGAAATCCAGTCAGCCAATTGCAAAGCTCAGACTTGACTAGGGCTTGTTTTTCTTAAGAGAATGGACTCACAACTGGAGAACTCTTGACTGTCCTACCATCAGCTCTGCCTTGCACTGAGGTTACCAACTTTCCTCAGATTAAGAGTTGGCAGGTATGAGTAGAAGCCTCACAACATTTGACCTCAACTGGTTTTTCTAAGTTATTTTGTACATTTTTCAGCAAGGTGTCCAAACTGAGTCTTTATATCAGAATAAGAATTTGCAGATGTGTAAAGTTATGGTTCAGAGGAAGACCCTCACAAACAGTCTATCTTCCCTATGTCAGAGCCCATGTCCTGACTTACTACATCTGGCTCCCCTTTGGTGCCTCCCACTGTTCCCCCGCCTTATGAAGGGGGAAATCTCTGTGAGTGGTGCTGAGGCTTCTACCAACAATCCTGCTAGAGCCCCAGGTCCAGCGCTAGCCCTGTAACCTTCCTCACCAGTCAATCAACAGTCTCCCCTCCCCATACCCAAAAAAGGAATGGAAAGCGTTAGTTGCTGTCATGTCTGACTCTTTGTGACCCCATGGACTGTAACCCACCTGACTCCTCTGTCCATGAGATTCTCCAGTCAAGAATCCTGGAGTGGGTTGCCATTCCCTTCTCTAGGAGATCTTCCCAACCCAGGGATCAAATCCGGGTCTCCTGCATTGCAGGCAGATTTTTTACTGTCTAAGCCACCAGAGAAGCCCCCTCATACCCAAAAAGGTACTCAATTCAGCCCAGGGATAGTTTGCCTCAGGCAGGGTAATATTCATGGAGACAATTTCCCACAGATCTAGGTGCCCAAGTTCAACTCAGGGGATTCGTATATGTGTCCTCCCGGTTTTCTACCTCTGATCCATACAATTGGGGAAAAAATACTTAAAGCACAGCTTTCTTCATTTGCCTGAATGTTCTACTCCTTTGTAGGTGAGATCTACTAACAAAATTAAATCACCAAAAAAAAAGCAAGCCTGCACCTTCCAAGCTGCACTATTACAGTTGGGAGACAAGCCTCAACTAGAAGTCCCTGAAGAAATTCTACAAAATGTAGGAACAGTTGTTTGGGCTGATGGGTGCCTAGGGAGAGCCAAGAGGAGAGCCAACTCTGTCCAGGTGCCAAGGCTGCAAATTTAAAGCAATACCGTTTAAAGAGGCATGCCGAGGAAGGTATAAAGCCTCTGATAATCATCTCTCTTAAATTCCAATTAAACTGACCTTGTCAATCCCCACATGACACTCCAATCCTGCCCATACAAAAACCTGGGACAAAAGAGCATTGTTTTGTGCAAGATTTGAGAGCCATTAACCAAATTGTGGAGGATGTGCATTCAGTGGTGCCAAATCCTTATTCAACTTTATCTGAGACTTATTTGTTTACAATTCTGGGCTTAAAACTTGCCTTTTAATGCATCTAATCACTAAATCCTGAGTCCCAGGAACTATTTGACTTTGAATAGGATGATCCAGTGACTAATATACTCACACAAGGATTTAAGAATGCTCCCACCAACTTCAGAGTAGCCTTAGCCAAAGGACCTCCAATTAAGACTCCCTCATTTAATTCCCTTATATTAGTTGCTTGTAAAACTAAGGATGCTTCAGACCAAAATACAATCCTCACTTTTTGGCAGACCAGAGTTATAAAGTCCAAGGGAAAAGTGCAAATTTCTCAACCAACTGTAAAATGTCTAGGATTTGATTTACCAAAAGGACAAAGACAAATCTAAGGGAAGCATTAGCATTAGGTATGGTGGTTGTACCCACCACCAGAAGGCAACTGCAAGGATTCTTAGGAATGGCTAGGTTCCGCCATGTTTGGATTCCTAACTTTGGACTCATGGCCAAACCCTTATATGAGACTCTTAGAAGAAATGACAGTGAACCATTAAGCTGGGTTGTGGAATGCCCTAAGGCATTGCATACCATAAAAATAATTGAAGAAGTCTATTCTAGCAGATCTGACCTGACCAGCCTTTAGAAAAACCAGATGTGGAAATGTTTATAGATGGAGCAGCTTCACGGACCAGGAACTTCAAAAGGCTGCTTGTGCAATTGTAATTCATCAGGAAGTCCGAGAAGCAGAAGCCCTCTTCCAGGTACATCTGCCCAAAAGGCAGCATTCATAGCCCTCATGAGAGCCCCATACCTTAGAGCTAAGAAAAAGGTAACTGTTTATGTTGATTCTAAGTATGCCTTCTCTGTTGTGTATACCTAGGGGGCCAGAGGGAAAGAGAGGTCTACTGATATCAGAGAGGAAAGAAATTAAATACAGAGAGGAGATACTGGCCTTATTAGACTCTGTTATAATGCTTAAAGAAGTAGCCATAGTACATTGCCCTGGCCACCAAAAGAATGATAGTTATGTAGCTAAAGGAAATAATTTGATGGATCAGGCTATAAATAGGCAGCCAGAGCCAAAATCCTGGATCCTAAGGCCCTTGCACTAATTCCAAGTGTGGATTCATCACTTTTTAAACCTTAATATTCAAAAATGGATCTAAGAAAAAGAGATTTATGGGGATTTTGATGACTCTTAAGACTTTGGGCTTCCTTGGTGGCTCAGACAGTAAGGAACCTGCCTGCAATGCAGAAGACCTGGGTTTGATCCTTGGGTCTAGAAGGTCCACTGAAGAAGGGAATGGCAGCCTACTCCAGTATTCTTGACTGGAGAATTTCAAGGACAGAGGAGCTGACAGGCTACAGTCCATAGCGTGGCCAAGAATCAGACACGACTGAGTGGCTAACACTTAGATGATAGTAATCAGTACCAGATAACCAAATAAGGCTGGACTTAAAATGAATAGGGACTAATGTTTATATCTACACATTTACTGGAAAGAAATATTACTCATCTACATCAAGGAGCCCATTATAGGAAGGATACAACCTATCATTAGCTATAAAAGTTTATTTTTGGTTAGCAAATTCAAAGAATCATCCAAAAAGTAGTACAAAGTTGCCTCATCTGCACCAGAAACACTCCTAAAACTGGGCCATGCCCAATAGTAAAAGGGGTGCAAACCTGAGGGACAAAACCAGGAAGTGATTGGTAAACAGACTTTACTGTTAGACCAAGAACAGGGGAAATAACAGATATTTGCTTCTATTTGTGGACACCTTCACAGAATGGGTCAAAGCTTTTCTATGCTGAACAGAGAAGGCTTCCGAGGTAACAAAGGCCTCCTAAAGGAAAGTTTCCTTCTTTTTTAGTTGCCTCTTTCTATCAAAGTGACAGTGGAGATTTCATAGCCAAGATAACTCAAGGGGTATCTTAGACCCTTGTAATACAGTGAAAGTTATATGCTTCATGGAGACCTCAGTCTACAGGAAAAACTGAAAAGATGAATCATACCTTTAGAAAGACAATCACCAAAATATGTCAAGAAACCAACTTAGCTTGGGGTAAGAATAACCCCTAGACACAAGTTCCAAATGAGCCCTTATGAAATGTTATATGAAAGAATCTTCCTTAAAACTAGGTATTATTACAGTTTTGAAAATGATCATGTAGCATGAGTAGCTCATTTTGGAAAACAATTAGATACTACAACATGTTTTCATGGATTCCCAAAGGAATAGGTGTGTTTTTTTGAAGGACTCTTAAAGTTAGTGAAGAAGGAATTCATAGGGCCTGGACGCCATCTCAGGCCTGTCTGTGCTTGTCGTGCGTGGCCGCCTCTCCAATGGACTCTGAGCTCTGTGCTTAGCGCCTGTGGGAATGACAATGGAAGGATAAGACCCCCTCTGGGCAGGGGAATCTTGAAGATCACATCCAGGTTACTCATTGCCTAAGAGAAAACAGACACTAATCACCCCTGCCTCCGGACAGTATCTATCGGAATGTAACCACAGGCTTACCAGTTATTAACTGGTTGGAATACAACTGCGGGCTTATTGATTATAAACTGTTTGAACACATAACACGTGAATGATGGGGTTATTGTGATTGTATTTACCCTTCCTTTGTAAGCCTCAGGGGATTTGGGCTGGTGGGTTTGGACACGTACTCACGGGGTATAAAAGATTTTCACAAATGCTGGTCGGGGTCCTTGGCTAAGAGGAGACTCTGCCTTGGACCCGCGGTGTAATAAACTGCACTCCACTATCTGCATTGTCCTTCTGAGTGAGTTTGTTTCCCGGAAAGCATGGCTACAACATTAGGAGTCATAGTTTTCTGTATCTTAGGGTTAATCCTTTCATTCATCAGATTTTGTACTTATTGTTCATTGTGTATATTTAAAAAGGCCTCCCCCATTTGCATGAGACTGCTCAAGACTTAAGAGTTCAAGGTGGAATTTGTAAATATTTATGATTAAATGCAAAACAATTTCCATTCTCTTATAAAAATTTACACCTCCAATCAGCAGGAAGCACCTAGGATGGTCATTGCCCTATTTCCCTCAAGACTGAAGAATGTACAAAGAAAAACGGGAGATTTTTTGAAATAGCACATAAAACATCAACCAGCTTCAACTGCTTTTGCCTCCTTAAAAAGTTTGCTGACTAATCGAACTGAAACAAAACCAGCTTAAACTGGTTTTACTTCCTTTAAACAGATTGTTGATTAATCAAACCTGGAGTTATTTTCAGAGATAGTACTGTGCATGTGCCAGACAGGAACCCATGTCTCCAGGATGACCCTAGAACCAAAAATCTTGTCTACAGAACTCAGAGAAAAGAAATGTCGCCACCAGAGCCCTTTACAAAGTGACAAGTCCTTCAATAAGGAAAATCTGGCTTCCAGTAGCTCATATGGACTTTTCAAGACTAACTAATCAGCTTCCAGGTTTGAAATTCCCCTGCTGCTGCTGTTGCTAAATCGTTTCAATCGTGTCCAACTCTGTGCGATCCCATGGACAGCAGCCCACCAGGCTCCTCTGTCCACAGGATTCTCCAGGCAAGAATACTGAAGTGGGTTGCCATTTCCTTCTCCTAACCCCTTGAATTTCTCCCCAAACTCTGGGTTGAGGAGACAGGTTTGAGAGCCTTGCCTCCTGTGTCTTTGTCAGTGTGAGGTAGGAGATAGGTGGGCTCCAGGTTGGAAATTTATAATCAGTCACCCTTCTGCTTGCATTTCTTGAGATTAGATAGGTGGGCTCAAGTTAAGGAATTTGCAGCCAACAAAAACAGGGTAAATAGCCAGTCTTTGTCTCTTACCTCAAGGGAATAATCATGTCAAGGACAAAGAAAGGAAAAAAAACCCTGTCTGATAAGGTAGACACAACACAGGTGCAGAAAGGCTCCTTGGAGCCAAAAGTCAGAGGATAATTCCAGGCCATAATGAGTCTTGTTCCTTCAGAAGCCTTCACTTTGAGATCCATCTTGGCTAGGGTGTGCATGTGCACCTCAGAGGAAGGTCCTGAGATAAATGAACCAGCAGGGAGACAAAGCAAGGTGATTAGCCTAAGGGAAGGTGAAGACCCAGAACTCTGCCCCTTTATAAAGGATTTAAACTTCCAGAGGCACAACTCTGTCTCTGATCTTACCTGTGTGCCTTTCCACATGTACTTTTCTTTTCAATAAACTTTTTACTTTACTGTTTATCTTCTGCTTCCTTGCCTGAATTCATTCTTGATTAGGCAGGCAACACTATGGAACTTAGTCCTAACTGCTGGCTCCTGTGGTCCAGTGGTTAGGACTCCCAGTCTGGGAAACTTAGACACTGCTTCCAGCTACCACTCGCTGCTGCCTGTTGCAAGCTGCCACTTAACTGCTGTGCATGTCCGAAATCAAGTAGACCTCTCAATAATGCTTTCTTTTCTCAAAAACCAGTGCTATAGTACTGGCTTCTGTGCTGGCTTCTGTGTGAGGCAGCAAGCCCTTGATTAGTAACATAAGGAACATGGTAATTTCAGGGAAGGGCAGAGAAAGAGAAACCTGAGAAGAATGATACGGAGTGGCAGAAATAAATTTTTTATTTAAAAATTTAAAAAAAAAAATTTAAGGTGTGGCAGAGATAGAAAAGACTTAGGTATCAAGAAAGCCAAGAGAAGAAAGAAAGCCAAAAGAAGAGAATGGGAAGTAGCGTCAAATGCAGCTGAGAGGTTGTGATGGATGGATCAAGTGTCTCCTGAATTTGACAAAATATTCTCTGGTCACATTAGGGAGAACAGTTTCAGTGAAATAGTGGGATGAAAATCAAATAGAACTGGGTAGTGAGTAGGAAGAAAGTGAAGACATTTTCCTGAAGTTTAGTTGAGAAGAGCAGGTGAACAAGTATGGTATATGAGGTGTTTGATTCAGGAAATTAAGGGAGAATTAACTGTATTTTGAAGATGAGAGATGTTCCTATGTGTGCTTAAATGTTGATAGAAAGAAGGCTGTAGATAGGGAGAGGCTGAAAATACAAAAGACAGGATAATTGAGTGAAGTATTTGTTATGCCCGATGTCCGAATCCCCAAGCGGGAAGAGAGAAGGCTTCCAAGACAATGCAACTCGCAAAAAAGGGAAGTTTATTGCTGACTCGAGTCAGGGCTTACTGCCGCAACCAACGCAGTGGTGCAGGGTCAGAAAGCGCTGAGCCCAAGCTGTTACACAAATTTATAGGGGGAGCATAAGCAGTTGGTAGCTGGCTTAAGCGGATTGGTTACATGTTTGCAAAGTAATCTTATTGGCTCAAACCTTCGCGGGCTTTTTTCAAACTTGGGCGTTGCGGGCTTTTCAGCTTTCCCCTAATAGGTTCCCTTTTTCTTACTGGGTGCATATTGATTGGCTGGCTCCAGGTGGCCTGGTGGGGGTAGGGAATCTTACCATTTTGGGGGAAATCTAAACTTAGGTCCGGGCCGCCTGTCATGGTGTTAGCCCTGGCAGCCTCACATTCCCCCCTGTCTTTGTTTCTATGGAAGGCCCAATCATGGGTCTTCTATATCATCTGTGGGGACAGTTGAATATTGAGATCTGAGTAACATTAGGTGGACGGACAGGCAGTGTGTTTTCTCTAACAACTCCCCCTTGAGAGACTTCATACTCAAGATGCTTTTTGGGAATTGGGGTGGAGGTCTCTTTCTTCTGTAACTTCTTCCTGCTGTGCCTGGGCGTAGGCCTGCCTAGCAGAGCAGAAGTCTCTCTATACCTGACCTAAGTTGGGGTGTTTTATATCTGAAACCAGCTTTTACTCTTGTAATAACAGCAACTTAGTTTGAAACTGTTGGCGCCTCTCAGAGATAAAATAGACAGGGGCCAAACAGGAGACCTAACAGGATGGTCATCACTGGTCCCCAGAAACAGGAGGCAACATTTGGGGTGATTGGCTGGTGGTCAAGCAACAGAGCTGTGTTCTAGGAATCTTGTGTTTAGTCTGAAGTTACCATCTTCCACCTGGGTGGGGGCTCCAGTTCTGTAGAAGAACTCAAAAGACATTGTTATGCATATTTCTTTGAGTAGGAGCCAGGACCCGTCTCAAGGCTGTACCACCATTTGATTGTTTCCCCTCTGTTTTTGTATTTCTTCCCTTCTCTGATTAGCAATTGTTTGAATCCACCCCTTGGAACTCAGGAATACTTCCAATTCAGTGTCTCTTCTCCAAGCTGAGGCAGTCCTATGCCCCCATTTTGACAGAAAGTTATCACAGTCATAGTTGCCCTGTTCTCTAAATTAAAACTGAGCAGGACTCTGTGGGGTGGCAACTCTGGAGTTCAGATCTGCTGTACTGTAAAATATAAGCTTTTTTCAGCCTCTTTGACCTTCCCTGAGTTCCAAGTCCTAGATCTGAGCCTTGTGTGATTAAAATCTCAATCCCTTGGTCTGCCATTTTGTTGTAACATACCCAGTTAGTAGTAGCTGGAGGAGGGATAACTGGAATTTTAATAGACAAAATAAATCTCTTTCTTTTTAGAAGAATAGGCCTGAAACCCAGTCTGGAACTGGCACTTCGGGGAGACTTTTAGCCAGGTGGCCAGTTACCTAGTTTTATAAAAAGTAAGGTGTAAGTTACTAGCTTTTAGCAGACATTGTTTTGAGAATGGTGGCATCTAAGCCTGACACGACTCAGAAAACTCAAGTGTTTAGCAATACAATGTCTAATCTGAAATTACACCCATAGTAACACCTGGTTATTTCCCAGGATGTCTGAACCATAGCTGAGTACTCTATTTTGACTTTTAATTGTAAAATTTTTCCTTAATAGCCAAAGCAGATGGCACCATTAATGATGTCAGTGTTTCTCTAGGTATGAGAAGATGCAAGAATTGGGACTCATAAAATCTCCTGAAAAGATCTAACTATCTGAAGGCCTGTTCTGCCAGTTTTTCCCAGAGCACGGAGTGCCTCATTCCTGATCTTCACCCTGAACTCCTTTCAGGGCCGTTGAAAGTCAGCAGTTGCAGTGGCCATGACATAATCTCTGTAGATGTAGATGGCAAGTGTCAATCTTCAGTTGGCAGAGCCCCTTTTTGCTCATAAACTTGACCATGATTTTGAGGGGGGCATTTCATGACCATTTTATCCCACGGTGCTGAGAATGTCCATTCTCAGGTTTGGCAAAGATTTTGTTGACAGGCCACTCAATGTGCTGTTACTGGACTAGGCCATAAAACAGTATCCAAAATTCTCTGGACCACCTGTCTTACTAGCCTCTTGGTCCAGGAAAACATTCCCTCTTGTTGCTTTTTCTCATATCTAAAGTTACACTGCCATCATCATCGATCTCATAGGGAACTATATATTATTTTATCAGAGGCTTCAGTCACACATTTGGCACTGTAAGAAATAGTAATTTTGTAAAACAGGTGAAATACAAAGAACATAGCCAGCAGTACTAGTAAAGTCACACGTAAGACTTAAGAGCTTCCATTAGATGTAGCCCAGTATATCCCAGGTCATCTGACTTAGTCTGCTCTGTACGAATCTTTATCTTTCAGGGAAATTATACATTGGCACCACCATCTATAAGGCACATAGCCCAGTTTTCTAGTGTTACTAGACTGATTATCTTTAGTATGATTTAATTGTTTTTAGCACAGAGGAGACTTTAAACCTAAATTACCATAGCCTGGTGTTATCTATATAAATCTATCTCATAATTGTGGGAGATTTCTTTTTCTTTTGCTAAAACTTTTCTTTTTGCTCTGATTGAGCTTGAGGAATAGAAAAAGGCTCAAATTTATGGCCAGAGTCAGAGTAGGCATTTTTAATTGGCCCAGTGAGGGGATCCCGTCTGGTAGTATCACAGTGACCTGAATATGACTATAATTTTTTTTAAGTAAATTTCCTCAGGGCCAACCAGTTAGAGTCTTGTAGTAGAGAAATTTACCAAGGTAACCCAGAACTAGATACAGGTAATTGGCCACAAACCCAACAATTGGATTGATTTTTAAAACTGGCATAGAATCAGGCCTATGATAGAAAAGCATTTGATTTATATGCAAAGGTCTAAGAAGTCAAGAAAACATTATAAATGATCATACGAAGCAGATCCACCATCTTGGGCAAGCTGTCTACCTCTGATGTTGCTGTCTTCTCACCCTGGTGTAGTGTAGTTTCTCCTGTTTGAGCATCATTTTAAGGTGAGATCAGGTCAGCTGTCTTCTCTATAGACCAACCCAGTGTAGGGGCCTTTGGAAGTGGGAATTAATCTAAGAGTTAATTTCTCTTCAGTTTCATTGTGCATGAGCTAGTTAAGAGTAACTGATAAAGAGTCCTTCCATCCAGGTTGGAGACAGTCTCTTAAATTATGTCTTTTTCCAGTCCTGGTTGCAGGTCATGAAGCATCTGATCTTCATCCAAAGATAGACTACTGAGATAAGCTTCAGAAACAAACTTTCACATTAATATCATAATAACAGCAAAGAACTATCTGAGAAATGAGTCTTACTACATGCAGACCTCCATTAACAAACTGGGATTTAACATTTTTTTGAAATATCTTTTTCTCCCTAAATTTACCCTCATTTTTATCAAATACAACCAAATTAAGGCTAGTTTGCTTGCAAAATAGGTCTGTTTTCACTAATTTTGGTCTGATGATTTATATAACCATAATTAATCATAGACTTTATTTTGCTGAAACACTTATTGGATCTCAGACTGAACTTTTATTATAAAACAGGGATGGGAAACTCACACCAAAGGCTTATCACAGATTTTGCCTAACAAATCTAGGTGAACTCTTTTCTTTTTAAGGTCTCAAAAATTCCTTGAGATTTTTGTACCTGTTAGTGAGATAACCTTTTTAGCTCATTTGATAAACTTACTGGAAACTTAAGAGTTTAAAATTTCTGGAGGAGTCAGATAGAGAGAAAATATAATTGTTTTGTTTATAATGTGTAATTTTACCAAATTATTTTTATAATTAGTTTGAGAGGAAGGTTTTCCCTACTCCCGGAAAACACACGATTTAAACCTGTAATTTCTCAGATAGAAACCATAAAAGTTACAAGCATATTCACCGGTTCATTCAATCCTTTGTTAACTTTTGTGAAGTCATCAGGTTTTCCATTAGAATACCAAGACATATCAAAATGTTAAGAACTCCATATAATTTCTAGGATATCTGTATTAGTAAATTTTTATACATTATAACATGAGAGGATTTACTACTCATTTGATAATCTTTTTCATGTAATTTAACCAACCAAATAAACAGTTTAATATCTCTCTTTGGGATGTTTCAGGGGTCCTCTGAAATACCCCAAAGTTAGCTAGATGTCAAAGGAACTTCAAAAGAATTTGATTTAGGAAGTTTTATCAAAAAGATCAATTAAAAGCTTTAGAACATTTGGTCAGATTTAGTCAATGTTGATGGGTGTATCATTTAGCTTGTTGATATGTCACAATGGGCGCAAATACCAAGGCTCAAGGTCTAGTGAAAGTCAGTTCTGCCATCTTGGACCTAATTGGCTCTAACCAGTTTTCTTATGACCGTGTCATTCTTAACAAAATCTATTTATCTAACTAATTGTAATCTAATTTTAGAAAATCCTGATCATGCATAACTCTTTTTAGTATTTTTTTACACTTTTTTTTTTACTGAAAGCACACTTCTTGCTTTCCTTTAGCAACCAATACCTAACTTTTATATTAGCATTTTATAGATTGGTGAGCATAAATACCAGTGATAATTTCTAAAACCCTTGCTTCCTTAAAACATTTTAGGATGGCATCAAACATTATTTATTTATAGTCCCAAATCTCTTTAGTTTTTTTGTAAAAGGAAATCAGTGTTTAGTAGTAAATGTTTCAAAATCTTATTTCATTTGGAAATGACCTAATTATTTAATAAACTTCTAATACTTAGTTTAGCACAACCCTTAGAAATTCAAGTTACACCAATCTGGAGAGACTGTTGACAAACCCATAACAGGTATAATATTTAACTTATATTAAACCTAGGTACAATGAAAATATTTCACTTGATGTTAATTACTCTAAGACATGTCTATATTAGATAGGTCAACAAACAAACATTAATATCAGGTATTTAATACTGAATATTTCCCAGTTCACCTAAACCTGGAATTTATTGTTTAGAGTTATTTGATTTGTAAGCACTTACCCCTTTTTTTAAAGCCAATTAAATAGAGCTCATTTACAAATTAACCTAAAAAATATTTTCCAGAGACAAAGACATACCGAAACATATTTAGACAGACACAGTGCAAGATCTAGCTTCATTTTCTAAGTTTGGTCATGAATTAGATATTACAATATAAAATTTAAATAAACAACATTTTTAAAGGCTTTTTTCCTTTTTCTCTCAGTCTCAGGAGTTAGAGATGGTCTAGATAAGTGTTCCTGAGAGCCGTGGTCTCACAGCACAGGAAAAGAAAATCAAGTTCTAACAAAATGGCGGCAGGTCTAAATGGTGGCCAGACAAAGCAAAATGTCCATCACAAATCACAACACAAAACAGAGTTAAAACACACACATATAAACCTGGCAGTCCTCATCAGACACTCCCTTAAATACAAGAATACAGTCTCTCAGAAAACCTTCTATAGAGACACAAAACTTCAGATGTCTTCAAAGATTTCAAAAGGAGGAAAGGAAGCCAGGTTGAAAGGAGGAGGAGGAGGAGGCGGGAAAGGGGGGCAAAAGGGGTGGACTTACAGACGTCTCCTGCCACCTACAGACACCCAGGCATTACAGGACTTTTCCCTGGGCTTCCAGAAAAGGGAGACCAGAGACAATGCCGGCACACACACAAACACGGAGAGCCGAAGACAAACACACGGACAGAGAAATGTTGGCCGACAACACAGCGCTGGGTTTTCGGGCCCCCTGAATTTTCTTGCCCCCCGGTACAAGGTTTACCTTACCGAATGGCGTCCACTGCTCACCAGACTCGGGATCAGGAGAGGAACTCTCCTTCCCGCAGAGCCAGCTGCCTTCCAGCACGCTCGCTGGCGTCGGTCTTGCGCCGGCTGGAACGTCCAATCCGTTCCCCCTTTATAGAAAGCTTTCTCCTGCACCAGGTACCTTCTTGCTTCTCAGCAGGGCCTCAGATTTACACTGGACTTTCCTGTCTTGCCTGAGCACTGGTGCTATTATTTATCCTTCCCCTCTGTCCTGGAAGTGTTCTCTTTCCCAGGTCAAGGGATCCCAGACGAGCCCCCAAATGTTATGCCCGATGTCTGAATCCCCAAGCGGGAAGAGAGAAGGCTTCCAAGACAATGCAACTCGCAAAAAAGGGAAGTTTATTGCTGACTCGAGTCAGGGCTTACTGCCGCAACCAACGCAGTGGTGCAGGGTCAGAAAGCGCTGAGCCCAAGCTGTTACACAAATTTATAGGGGGAGCATAAGCAGTTGGTAGCTGGCTTAAGCGGATTGGTTACATGTTTGCAAAGTAATCTTATTGGCTCAAACCTTCGCGGGCTTTTTTCAAACTTGGGCGTTGCGGGCTTTTCAGCTTTCCCCTAATAGGTTCCCTTTTTCTTACTGGGTGCATATTGATTGGCTGGCTCCAGGTGGCCTGATGGGGGTAGGGAATCTTACCATTTTGGGGGAAATCTAAACTTAGGTCCGGGCCGCCTGTCATGGTGTTAGCCCTGGCAGCCTCACAGTATTTAGGAGGCTACTAGCTTCAGAAGGTACATATTGTCAACGTTGACAGATGGGAAAAAAGAAAAAGTAGATGTAAGTGAAGATACACTTACAGTGTGGGAATTAGAGGGGTTTTGTCGTGGGGGGGGGGGGGGGGATGATTCTTTTTTTCCCCTGAGTGTGGAGGGGTAGGTTTGGTACTTTTGAAGATTTGAGGGACGTGGGAAAGTGAAGTAGCAGCAGCACAACAGAGGGTGATGACGAGGTAGCCAGAGGCTTGCTGGTCCCTACATGATTCTGATATAGGAGTTCTTCAGATTACACTTTTAGAACCACTAATAGTCAGGAGGGGATTTTTTTTTTTTTTTGGATGCATCAGGTCTGAGTTGAGACAAGCAGGATCTTCCATGTGTTATGTGGAATTTTTCGTTGTGGCACATGGACTCTAGTTGTGGTTCTCAGGCTCAGTAGTTGCGTGTAGGCTTAGTTGCTCTGTGGTGTGTGGGGGTTCTTAGTTCCCCAACCAGGGTTCGAACCTGCCTTCCCCTGCATTACAAAGCAGATTCTTAACTACTGGACTACCAGCTAAGTACCAGGAGGGGATTATTTTAGTCTAGAAGAGGGGTTTTTTTTAATATAAAATGAGAGAAAACTGCCAGTGAGGGGAGAAACAAGAAGACAAAAAGGAATCATCGATAGGGCAAAATCTCTAAAGAGAAGTTGTGATAAAGAAGAAAGGAGGAAGGGTCAGTCTTAGACAGGAGATGCGTCAACCTCTCTAGATCAGCCTTAGGCAGAAAGAGCCTAAATCCTCTTTCATTAAGGGCTACCTCTCCCATTAAGATGGAAAAGGAGATAAAGACAAAAGCATGGAGGCAGGTAACTGACATTGGTATTTTTACCTCCAACAAAATTTTTCCCCAGTGATAATCTCCAGCAAGTTTGGAAAAGAGAAACTATCAATAATAATATTAATACCTGGCCTTATGCTAAACCTTTCACGTGCAATGTGCCATTTAATCCTCCTAGTAAGTTAAATGGAAAGTCCTACTACCATTTCATAGAGAAGGAAACTGAGGTTAGAGAACAAAAATTAAGTAACTTGTCCAAGGATGCAAGTAACTTGTCCAAGAGTCTAAGTGGTCTGAATTTGAAGCCATGTCTGTCTGACATCTGAGCCAACACTATGAGCCACAGATACTATACTGCTGAACTCATTGGAGAAGGGATAGTAATTTGTATGCCACTTTGCATACATGATTCAGCCCAGGTGGCGCTAGTGGTAAAGAACCCACCTACCAATGCAGGAGACATAGAAACTTGGGTTTGATTCCTGGGTTGGGAAGATCCCCTGGAGAAAGAAATGGCAACCCACTCCAGTATTCTTGCCTGGGAAATCCCACGGACAGAGGAGCCTGGTGGGCTACAGTCCACGGGGTCACAGTCAGACAGGACTTAGCAGCTAACACTTACTTACTTGCATTCACTGTACCCCTCTAACTTCGGAGACTGAAAGGGTTTTTCCTTCATGACTTGGGGCCACTAAGTCTTTCTTCCTACTATCACCTCAGTCCTAACTGATGGCTTTCTGGGTTTTTCTTCTTAAATATCATTTAGAACTTTCTGTTGTAAATGTAGAAAATTTGACTCAAGTTGGCTTAATATGAAAAAAGAAAAGGAATGAATTAGAAACTTCAGAAGGCTTGGCTCTGTAGAAGCTCAGATAATAATGGGTTCTGGTTCTTTTGAAGCCTCCACATCTTTCTCTCACTCTGTTGCCTTTTTTCCTGAAACTTTATCTGGTGACTCCTAACTCACCCTTGGGTCACACAATGGCTATAGCAGTTCTATCTCTTGACTATCCAGTATGTCCGGAAAAAAGGATTTTCTCCCACATAAATAAATCCTAGACCGCAATCATTTGCAAGATTGGAGACACGTGTTTAATTCATGACACATCACTTCCAACCATCTCTGGAGTTGAAGGGGAAGTCAAACCCACACACATAAGCTAGACGGGCACAGGCAGTTCTTCAAAGGAGACTTAGAACTGTTTTTACTAGAAACAAGTGACAGGATGATTAGGGGAAAACAACAGATGTTTCCATGCCTTTCTCCCAGCTTTCTTCCCCTCATTAATCATCTTCCTATGCGATTGTCAGTGACTCACACTGAAGTTGCTGACCTTTCAGCAGAGGTGGGTGGGCTTAACACTCTCTACAACTCTAACCGGGTCTGTCTATGTCTGCGTCTATATATCTTTGTCATTTCCTTGTTTAAACATCTCTATTGGCTCCACATTGCCCATGGAAGAATGATTTACAGTATCAGTGTTCAGTGGTCCACTGCTCTGGTCTTCCATGCTGTTTTGAAGTCCTGGAATACTGGCAGTCTTTTTGGTGTGATACGGTTATTTTGGAGTTTAAAAAATCTGAATCATTTATGTCTTTAGGCAGATCAGAGACATGCTTCATTAAAATTTTGAATCAAATATAAGTGAGCTTGTTTAAAAAGCTATCTTCTATACTTCCATAATCCTTAAGCCAAAGAAGAAAATTACAACCACTAAAGCAAAGCTTCTAATGCAAGAATAATTCTTATCTGTTACAAAAATTTCCAACAGAAGGAGTAGGATCAGAACACTACTGTTATTAATATGGTGTCCACATTAGAATCTTCATAAATGTAAGATGAGCTAGGAAGATGAAGACAAGTGAGAGATACTTTTTTTGAAGCAAAAAAAAAAAAAAAGATTGTTACAAACAAAAAGTTGTCCCTGCAAAGAAAAAAATACTGCCCCTCGCCCAAATCTCCTCAAACTTATTAACCTAGAGATAGGGTTGTTTGAATATACAGGACTAGAGAAAATATTTAAGAACATGTTATAGCTATCTCCTTATCATTCCCTTAACCAGCATACATTCAGAAGTGTTCAGCAACTGGGAAGTTTTTCACAGCTCAATGATGATATCGTTGATAGACTGATACCACTTAAAAGACTGTAATTTTACTTCACTTAAAACCCCAATTAAACTATGCTATGTAGTACTTACTTTAAGCAGTATTTTATTTTTGTATTAAAATAGTATGTTTAAAATATTTCATAGGTTTACATTTATGTTAGTGTGTGTACTCAGTCGTGTCCGATTCTTTGTGGCCCCAGGTGGACTGTAGCCCACCAAGGTCCTCTGTCCATGAAATTTTCCAGGCAAGAATACTGGAGTGGGTTGTCATTTCCTCCTCCAGAGGGATCTTCCCAACCCAGGGATCAAAATCATGTCCATGGGGGTCACAAAAGAGTTGGACATGACTGAGCAACTAAACAAACAAAAAGAAAAAAAATACTTAATTTTACTGATCTCAAGTATTTATATACTACATGAAATAAGTACCAAAATATCCTGAAGTTTTATCCACTATTTAAGTGACTTGAGCTTGGTGCTGGAGGCCCCTCCAGTCAGCCCCCTGTCTACAGTCCCAGCTCCCTCCTGCTCTCCCCCATCCCAAGGAGAGGTATGTTTATGTTTCTTTTTCCAAGTAGAGCTTGGATCTGGTCACTTCTATTCCTTTGCTTGAGGCCTTCTCCTATTTTTACCTGTAAAGGTTACATTGAATGAGTACAACTGATAGAATACAATCTTAAAGCAAATTCATTTTTGTCTCGCACTGTCTCTTTAAGTCTGCACCAAGGGGTTACTTTCTCTCTTACCCTTAGAAAAGACATAAGTGGTTCCTCAGAGGTAAAAACAGTACTGTCACTTTTTAAGGCACAAAATGTCAATCAGGAATTTAAATGACAGTTCCAGACAAGAATTGTTGTAACTTCAACTTACAGTTGAAGTGTCTCTTCTCCAGCTCAGGCTGGCCACAGGCTAAAAGTCTGAAATTTGAAGGTCAGGGAGAGAAGAGTTCTTGGCTTCATCTCTCTTTCCTCCTTTCATGTTCCTTCTTCTCTTCTCCCATCTTACTAACTTGTTTCTGACCCTTTCAGGACCTGGAGCTTCAGGAAGCGAATTAGTTGATTCACAAAATTCTTGTTTGATGCTTTGGAAGTGATCACACAGTCTCTGGGCTTTGCAGATGTTGGAAGCTGATTTCTTTCTCGAGGGACTTTCATGGGTTCCTCAGAGACCTTCCCTTTCCCCATTTCTGTAGCATCAAGGTGTCCAGCAGCAATTCATCTCCAGCTTTCACCACACAGCCACCACCCCCTGCCCCCCAGGAGGCCACTTTGATCAGGAGCAAAGCACCACCACCTCAACTCCCTTTCCCTTAGGGACTTCGTCTTGTCCATAGGAAACACCATTTGCCCAGGCAGACTCTGGGAATGCATCTACTTCCCCACACCTCAGTCCTTGAGATTTCAATTTCTGCAGCATGAGCCAGTCAGCAGACCTGTGTCCTTCAAATGTAGGAGGCACACATTAAACTCTGCAGATGATTCCATCAAAGTCCTGTCCTTTGATTTGAGGTAAGGAGCTGATGGGCTTCCCTGTGGCTCAGATGGTAAAGAATCTGCCTGTAGTGCAGGAGATCCCCTGGAAGGAATGGCAACCTACTCCAGTATTCTTGCATGGAGAATTCCATGGACAGAGGAGCCTGGGCTACAAACCTTGACAAGGTTTTAAAATCAGAGACATCACTTTGCCAACAAATGTCTGTATAGTCAAAATTATGGTGTTTCCTAAAGTCATGTACAGATGCAAGAGTTGGACCATAAAGAAGGCTGAGTGCTGAAGACCTGAAGCTTTAGAATTGTGGTGCTGGAGAAAAATCTTAAGAGTCCCTTGCATAGCAAGGAGATCAAACCAGTTAATCCTAAAGAAAATCAGTCCTGAATATTCATTGGAAGGACTGATGCTGAAGCTTGAAACTCCAATACTCTGGCCACCTGTTGCAAAGAGCCAACTCATTGGAAAAGACCCTGATTCTGGGAAAGATTAAAGGCAAAAGGAGAAGGGAGTGGCAGAGGATGAAATGGTTGGGTAGCAACACCAACTCAATGGACATAAATTTGAGCTAACTCTGGAAGATAGTAAAGGACAGGGAAGCCTGGTGTGCTACAAAGAGTTGGACACAACTTAGCAACTAAACAGCAACAACAACAAAAACAGCAGACATCCCTCTTCTTCCTCCTTCACTCTTAGTGAGGAAGATAGAATTCTTCATACTTAACAGTTCTTTTCAAAGAAATCCTTTTCAAAAAGCTTCCTATCTCCAGTTCAGCATCCCTTTATGTCATCAATGTGGGTGACCAGTTAAGAGTTACTTGCCTCTCTGTTCTCCTCATCAGGCTTCCCTGATAGCTCAGTTGGTAAAGAATCCACCTGCAATGCAGGAGAACCCAGTTCGATTGCCGGGTCGGGAAGATCCGCTGGAGAAGCGGGAGAAGGGATAGGCTACCCACTCCAGTATTCTTGGGCTTCCCTTGTGGCTTAGCTGGTAAAGAATCCTCCCTGGGTTGGGAAGATCCCTTGGAGAAGGGAAAGGCTACCCACTTCAGTATTCTAACCTGGAGAATTCTATGGACTGTATAGTCCATGGGGTCGCAGTCAGACACGACTGATCGACTTTCACTTCACTTTGAAAGTGGTTGCATTTTGGTCCAACACAAAATTCTGAAATGTGCCTCAGCTGAAACTTTTATTTTAACATCTTGTTACATCCCTAAAGCTCTACCTTCACAAAATCTTCCTCATCAGCCACAAAGTAGTAATTTTCTACTTTGCCAAACTGTTAGATGTGGATTATTATGCCATTCACATGGTACTTACCTGCTGCCTTGTATTGAAGTTAACTGTACTTGTTTCTGCAAAAAATTTGTAAGTTCCTCTAAGGTAGACACTATGCATCTTTGGTTTGTTTGTTTGTTTGTTTCAGTTTTTTTTTTTCATTTATTTTTATTAGTTGGAGGCTAATTAATTTACAATATTGTAGTAGTTTTTGTCATACATTGAAATGAATCAGCCATGGATTTACATGTATTCCCCATCCCGATCCCCCTCCCACCTCCCTCTCTACCTAATCCCTCTGGGTCTCCCCAGTGCACCAGGCCCGAGCACTTGTCTCATGCATCCCTCCTGGGCTGGTGATCTGTTTCACCATAGATAATATACATGTTTCGATGCTGTTCTCTCGAAACGTCCCACCCTCACCTTCTCCCACAGAGTCCAAAAGTCTGTTCTGTACTTCTGTATCTCTTTTTCTGTTTTGCATATAGGGTTATCATTACCATCTTTCTAAATTCCATATATATGTGTTAGTATACTGTAATGGTCTTTATCTTTCTGGCTTACTTCACTCTGTATAATGGGCTCCAGATTCATCCATCTCATTAGAACTGATTCAAATGAATTCTTTTTAATGGCTGAGTAATATTCCATGGTGTATATGTACCACAGCTTCCTTATCCATTTGTCTGCTGATGGGCATCTAGGTTGCTTCCATGTCCTGGCTATTATAAACAGTGCTGCGATGAACATTGGGGTGCACGTGTCTCTTTCAGATCTGGTTTCCTCAGTGTGTATGCCCAGAAGTGGGACTGCTGGGTCATATGGCAGTTCTATTTCCAGTTTTTTAAGAAATCTCCACACTGTTCTCCATAGTGGCTGTACTAGTTTGCACTCCCACCAACAGTGTAAGAGGGTTCCCTTTTCTCCACACCCTCTCCAACATTTATTGCTTGTAGACTTTTGGATAGCAGCCATCCTGACTGGCGTGTAATGGTACGTCATTGTGGGTTTGATTTGCATTTCTCTGATAATGACTGATGTTGAGCATCTTTTCGTGTTTGTTAGCCATCTATATGTCTTCTTTGGAGAAATGTCTGTTTAGTTCTTTGGCCCATTTTTTGATTGGGTCATTTATTTTTCTGGAATTGAGCTTCAGGAGTTGCTTGTATATTTTTGAGATTAATCTTTTGTCTTTTGCTTTGTTTGCTATTATTTTCTCCCAATCTGAGGGCTGTCTTTTCACCTTGCTTATAGTTTCCTTTGTTGTGCAAAAGCTTTTAAGTTTCATTAGGCCCCATTTGTTTATTTTTGCTTTTATTTCCAATATTGTGGGAGGTGGGTCATAGAGGATCCTGCTGTGATTTATGCCGGAGAGTGTTTTGCCTATGTTCTCCTCTAGGAGTTTTATAGTTTCTGGTCTTACATTTAGATCTTTAATCCATTTTGAGTTTATTTTTGTGTATGGTGTGAGAAAGTGTTCTAGTTTCATTCTTTTACAAGTGGTTGACCAGTTTTCCCAGCACCACTTGTTAAAGAGGTTGTCTTTTTTCCTTTTTTATCCTTGCCTCCTTTGTCAAAGATAAGGTGTCCATAGGTTCGTGGATTTATCTCTGGGCTTTCTATTCTGTTCCATTGATCTATATTTCTGTCTTTGTGCCAGTACCATACTGTCTTGATGACTGTGGCTTTGTAGTAGAGTCTGAAGTCAGGCAGGTTGATTCCTCCAGTTCCATTCTTCTTTCTCAAGATTACTTTGGCTATTCGAGGTTTTTTGTATTTCCATACAAATTGTGAAATTATTTGTTCTAGTTCTGTGAAAAATACCGTTGGTAGCTTGATAGGGATTGCATTGAATCTATAGATTGCTTTGGGTAGAATAGCCATTTTGACAATATTGATTCTTCCAATCCATGAACACGGTATGTTCTCCATCTGTTTGTGTCCTCTTTGATTTTTTTTCATCAGTGTTTTATAGTTTTCTATGTATAGGTCTTTTGTTTCTTTAGGTAGATATATTCCTAAGTATTTTATTCTTTTTGTTGCAATGGTGAATGGTATTGTTTCCTTAATTTCTCTTTCTGTTTTCTCATTGTTAGTGTATAGGAATGCAAGGGATTTCTGTGTGTTAATTTTATATCCTGCAACTTTACTATATTCATTGATTAGCTCTAGTAATTTTCTGGAAGAGTCTTCAGGGTTTTCTATGTAGAGGATCATGTCATCTGCAAACAGCGAGAGTTTCACTTCTTCTTTTCCTATCTGGATTCCTTTTACTTCTTTTTCTGCTCTGATTGCTGTGGCCAAAACTTCCAAAACTATGTTGAATAGTAGTGGTGAGAGTGGGCACCCTTGTCTTGTTCCTGATTTCAGGGGAAATGCTTTCAATTTTTCACCATTGAGGGTAATGCTTGCTGTGGGTTTGTCATACATAGCTTTTATTATGTTGAGGTATGTTCCTTCTATTCCTGCTCTCTGGAGAGTTTTAATCATAAATGGATGTTGAATTTTGTCAAAGCTTTTTCTGCATCTATTGAGATAATCATATGATTTTTATCTTTCAATTTGTTAATGTGGTGTGTTATATTGATTGATTTGCAGATATTAAAGAATCCTTGCATCCCTGGGATAAAGCCCACTTGGTCATGGTGTATGATTTTTTTTAATATGTTGTTGGATTCTGCTTGCTAGAATTTTGTTAAGGATTTTTGCATCTATGTTCATCAGTGATATTGGCCTGTAGTTTTCTTTTTTTGTGGCATCTTTGTCTGGTTTTGGAATTAGGATGATGGTGGCCTCATAGAATGAGTTTGGAAGCTTACCTTCATCTGCAATTTTCTGGAAGAGTTTGAGTAAGATAGGTGTTAGCTCTTCTCTAAATTTTTGGTAGAATTCAGCTGTGAAGCCATCTGGTCCTGGGCTTTTGTTTGCTGGAAGATTTCTGATTACAGTTTCAATTTCCTTGCTTGTGATGGCTCTGTTAAGATCTTCTATTCCTTCCTGGTTCAGTTTTGGAAAGTTATACTTTTCTAAGAATTTGTCCATTTCTTCCAAGTTGTCCATTTTATTGGCATAGAGCTGCTGGTAGTAGTCTCTTATGATCCTTTGGATTTCAGTGTTGTCTGTTGTGATCTCTCCATTTTCATTTCTAATTTTGTTAATTTGGTTCTTCTCCCTTTGTTTCTTAATGAGTCTTGCTAATGGTTGTCAATTTTGTTTATTTTTTCAAAAAACCAGCTTTTAGCTTTGTTGATTTTTGCTATGGTCTCTTTAGTTTCTTTTGCATTTATTTCTACCCTAATTTTTAAGATTTCTTTCCTTCTACTGACCCTGGGGTTCTTCATTTCTTCCTTCTCTAGTTGCTTTAGGTGTAGAGTTAGGTTATTTATTCGACTTTTTTCTTGTTTCTTGAGGTAAGCCTGTAATGCTATGAACCTTCCCTTTAGCACTGCTTTTACAGTGTCCCATAGGTTTTGGGTTGTTGTGTTTTCATTTTCATTCATTTCTATGCATATTTTGATTTCTTTTTTAATTTATTCTATGATTTGTTGGTTATTCAGAAGCGTGTTATTTAGCCTCCATGTGTTTGAATTTTTAATAATTTTTTCCCTGTAATTGAGATCTAATCTTACTGCACTGTGGTCAGAAAAGATGACTGGAATGATTTCAATTTTTTTGAATTTACCAAAACTAGATTTATGGCCCAGGATGTGATCTATTCTGGAGAAGGTTCCGTGTGCACTTGAGAAAAAGGTAAAGTTGATTGTTTTGGGGTGAAATGTCCTATAGATATCAATTAGGTCTAGCTGGTCCATTGTGTCATTTAAGGTTTGTGTTTCCTTGTTAATTTTCTGTTTAGTTGATCTATCCATAGTTGTGAGTGGGGTATTAAAGTCTCCCACTATTATTGTGTTACTATTAATTTCCTCTTTCATACTCATTAGCGTGTTGCCTTACATATTGCGGTGCTCCTATTGGGTGCATATATAATTGTTATATCTTCTTCTTGGATTGATCCTTTGATCATTATGTAGTGTCCTTCTTTGTCTCTTTTCACAGCCTTTATTTGAAAGTCTAGTTTTATCTGATATGAGTATTGCGACTCCTGCTTTCTTTTGGTCTCCATTTGCGTGAAATATTTTTTCCAGCCCTTCATTTTTAGTCTGTATGTGTCCCTTGTTTTGAGGTGGGTCTCTTGTAGACAGCATATATAGGGGTCTTGTTTTTGTATCCATTCAGCCAGTCTTTGTCTTTTGGTTGGGGCATTCAACCCATTTACATTTAAGGTAATTATTGATAGGTATGGTCCCCATTGCCATTTACTTTGTTGTTTTGGGTTACGTTTATACAACCTTTCTGTGTTTCCTGTCTAGAGAAGATCCTTTAGCATTTGTTGAAGAGCTGGTTTTGGTGGTGCTGAATTCTCCAGCTTTTGCTTGTCTGTAAAGCTTTGAATCTCCTTCATTCTGAATGAGATCCTTGCTGGGTACAGTAATCTAGGTTGTAGGTTATTCTCTTTCATTACTTTAAGTATGTCCTGCCATTCCCTTCTGGCCTGGAGGGTTTCTATTGATAGATCAGCTGTTATCCTTATGGGAATCCCTTTGTGTGTTATTTGTTGTTTCTCCCTTGCTGCTTTTAATATTTGTTCTTTGTGTTTGATCTTTGTTAATTTGATTAATATGTGTCTTGGGGTGTTTTACCTTGGGTTTATCCTGTTTGGGACTCTCTGGGTTTCTTGGACTTGGGTGGCTATTTCCTTCCCCATTTTAGGGAAGTTTTCAGCTATTATCTCCTTGAGTATTTTCTCATGGCCTTTCTTTTTGTCTTCTTCTTCTGGGACTCCTATGATTCGAATGTTGGGGCATTTCATTTTGTCCCAGAGGTGCCTGAGGTTGTCCTCATCTCTTTTGATCCTTTTTTCTTTTTTCCTCTCTGCTTCATTTATTTCCACCATTTTATCTTCTACCTCACTTATCCTATCTTCTGTCTCCGTTATTCTACTCTTGGTTCCCTCCAGAGTGTTTTTTATCTCATTATTGCATTATTCATTTTTAATTGACTCTTTTTTATTTCTTCTAGGTCCTTATTAAACATTTCTTGCATCTTCTCAATCTTTGTCTCCAGGCTATTTATCTGTAACTCCATTTTGTTTTCAAGATTTTGGATCATTTTTATTATCATTATTCTAAATTCTTTTTCAGGTAGATTCCCTATCTCCTCCTCTTTTGTTTGACTTGGTGGGCATTTTTCATGTTCCTTTACCTGTTGGGTATTTCTCTGCCTTTTCATCTTGTTTAGATTGCTGTGTCTGCTGACCACAGATTCTGGTGGTCTGTGGTTCCTTTTTATTGTGGAGGTTTCACCCAGTGGGTGGGGTTGGACAATCAGCTTGTCAAGGTTTCCTGGTTAGGGAAGCTTGCGTCAGTGTTCTGGTTTGTGGAACTGAATTTCTTCTCTCTGGAGTGCAATGGTGTGTCCAGTAATGAGTTTTGAGATGGGTCTATGTTATGTGTGACTTTGGGTAGCCTGTATGTTGATGCTCAGGTCTATGTTCCTGCGTTTCTGAAGAATTTGCATGGTATGTCTTGCTCTGGAACTTATTGGCTCTTGGGTGGTGGTTGGTTTCAGTGTAGGTATGGAGGCTTTTGGATGGTCTCTTATTACTTAATGTTCCATGTAGTCAGGAGTTTTCTGGTGTTCTCAGGTTTTGGGCTTAAGTCTCCTGCCTCTGGATTTCAGTTTTATTCTTCCAGTAGTCTCAAGACTTCTCCAACCACACAGCACTGATAATAAAACTTCTAAGTTAATGGTGAAAAGATTCTCCACTGTGAGGGACACCCAGAGAGGTTCACAGAGTTACATGAAGAAGAGGAGAGGGAGGAGGGAGATAGAGATGAGCAGGAGGAGAAAAGGGGGGACTCAAGGGGAGAGAGACAGATCTATGCAGTTCTCAGTTCCCAAAGTGTTCTCCGTAGCCCAGACACCCACAAAGATTCACAGAATTGGATTGGGAAGAGAAGGGGAAAGGAGGAAATAGAGGTGTTCTGAGGTAGAAAACGGAGAGTCAAAAGTGGGAGAGAGTAATCAACACACTCCTGAATAAAAATGGGAACTGAATATTGGATTCTTAAATGTCCAAAATTTATATCACATACTGAAAAACAAAGATTAAAAATCTAGAGTAGAGGTTAGACTCTTAAAAATACAATATTGAAGACAAAAACACAAAAAATTTTAGAAATATATGAAGTTTGGTTTAAAAATAGGGCTTCTCTTTTTTTTTTTTGGCAAGGTTATAGTGAAATGAAAATGAAAATTAAGGAGTAGTAGAGGAGTAATAGAGGACTTTAAAAGAAAATAAGAGAAAAAACAAGAAAAAAATTTTTTTTCTAATTAAAAAAATCATAAAAATATATGAAAATGAAAGTTAAGGAGTAATGGGGGAGTAATAGGGAATTTTAAAAGAAAATAAAAGAGAAAAAATAATAAAGAAAAGAAAAAAGAAATTTTTTTTAATTAAAAAAAAGGGTAAAAATATATCTAGGAATTTCTCTGGAGCTGTTGCGGTCAGTGTGGGTTCGGTTCAGTTTCAGATAGCTCCTCGTTCCAGCTTACACTTCTTGATATCTATAGGCCCCTTCTGGTGTAGTTGGTGTTACCTACAGGGATTTTAATCTGTTGCACCGGTCCCTTCTGAAGTGGTTCCCTTTGTTTATTTGGCTTCTGTTTGCCAGTCTCTTCAGTGTCTAATTTCCGCCCTGACACAGGCGGGCGGAGGTGGTCTCTTGTTCAGGTTCGCTAGTTCAGTCCTGTTGTGGGGAGGGAGGGGCGCTGCAGACATATCTCTGGCGTGTGTGGGGAGCACTCACAGTGTTCCAGCCACACTGGGTTTGCCCCCCACTCACGGGTGTGTGTGCTTTCCCTGTCTATACTGCTCAGGCTCCCAGTTGCTCTATATGGAGCGGGCCCTGCGTTGCGTGCGGTTCCAGTTTTCGGGTCCTCCACAAAAGCGCAGACTCGGTTGGGCCTGCGTTTTGTGCCTTCCCCTGCCGGAGCAGCTCAGGCAGCCAGGAGCTTGACGGGTGCACTCTCCCCGGGTGCAGTGTGCCTTCTCCCCTCCTCGGCCCCAGCCTCAGTTTCCACCCGCGCCAGTCGGGTGTGTGCGCCCTGTGTTTAGCCGCGACCCTCCCGGTGGATGTCAACCATCCAAAATCTCAGGAAGTCTTTGGATAGAAACTGGAGGCCTGTTTGCAGTGTGGTAGGGGATGCTGTCTCTGGGGCCAAGTTTGCCCCTTTCCCCTCCGCCCTGCCTCCTGCCTCCAGCAGGGATCAGTCCTTTGTTCTGTGAATGGCCGGCAGTGTGTTCGGGCCGGTTAATTTTCTCTCTCTCTCTTGCTATCCCACAGTTTAAGTTGCTATCTCACGAAAGCTCCCTCCGATTGCTCTCAGGGCTTTTGGGCCCGGTCCTCACCCTAAGCAATGCCGCCCGCTCCTCTCCGTTCCGCCCCCACTTGCTGGTGGCGGATACAGGCGTCTGGGGTACTTTTCTGCTGGGAGTTGCTTTTAGGCACGTAATCTGTGGGTTTTATTTATTTTTTCTCCCAGTTAGGTTGCCCTCCAAGATTCGAAAACTTCCCCCCGACCTGCCAGTGCGAGGGTTTCCTGGTGTTTGGAAACTTCCTCTATTAAGACTCCTTTCCTGGAATGGGTCTCCGTCCCTAGCTCTTTTGTCTCTCTTTTTATCTTTTATATTTTTTCCTACCTCCTTTCGAAGACAATGGGCTGCTTTTCTCGGCATCTGATGTCCTCTGCTAGCGATCAGAAGTTGTTTTGTGAAGTTTGCTCAGCGTTCAATTGTTCTTTTGATGAATTTGTAGGGGAGAAAGTGGTCTCCCTGTCCTATTCCTCCGCCATCTTGGCTCCTCCCCCTGCATCTTTGGTTTTATTTAACAGAAGTCTTACACAGTATGCACATTATATTTATTAAATCCCCAAATGGATTGCTCAATATTGCTGTGTACTGTAAAATCTTAGAAAGTGGACAGTCTCTTCGATTCAACCTCTATCTATACCCCAGTAACTTTTTTTTTTTTTTTTTAAGATGAAATGTTCTTACTGAAGTATGGTGAAAGCAATTGTCATGAAGGGGGTGCTTTTAAAAAATATCCCTCAGAGTCTTCTTGGTTCAGTACTAAAAATTAAAGAAGCATGCCATATGTGACAGCATTATAAAAGTGCTTTATAAGATTGCATTATTGTTATTAAAGTTTGTTCAATAAATAAGCATATAAAATTGGACCATAAGAACTTGGACCCAGGAGGGATATAGTATAAATGGAAAAAACCACCTAGATCTCCCTTCTTGGTGGTGTAATCAACAGAGAGCCTCCAGCTGTCAGGTCTTTCTGATTCTGCCTCCATTACAGAAGGTTAGGTCACTTGAGCTCATGCCTGCATTTGGTGATTGAGAGGGTTGGGAGAATAGAGATCAGGCCATTTTGACCCAGTATGGAACACTCTTGTGGGTATTGCTTGCTCTAAAGCTTCCTAGTAAGTTGGCTAAGATTTTCTCAGGTCTTTACTAGAGTTTAATCTTTTCCTCTGCTTAATCCTTCTTCCTCTCCCTTTCTTTACAGTATTGATACCTCCAAACATCTTATACCCAAACTCCAACTCAACACCTGCTTCCAAAGAACCTAGCCTTAGAGATTATCTAATCTGAATGCCATCTTTTTTAATCAATAAAGGTTTTTTCCCCCCAAATTCAAAAGTATTCTTCTTTCTTATAGAAAATGGTATACATTTAAGTAGAAAGAAAAAAAACTCATTTGTACCTTTGGAGACCATTGATCATAATCTTAAGCAACTATTCTAACATTTGAGTGTATTATAATTTATTTACCTCTAGAATGATTATTATTGTTTCAATTTTTTTCTAGTTTTTCACTAGCATAAATAATGTTACAATGAAAATTTTGTGCATAAAGGTCTTATGTGTTCTAAATTATTTTCTTAGGATAGCTTCCCAGAATTACTGGGTTAAAGGGTATGCCATTTTAAAGGCTCTTGTTGGATGGTCTTCCAGAGAGTTGAACCAGCTTTTACCATCATTAATAGAGTACAGCATGCTAATGGAGTTCCCATTTCAGTGCATTTTGTCCATCATTTTATAGACAAGATAATTGCTGGTTAAATACTAATTTGTGACAGAGTGGCATCTACTGAATTACAATTAATTCTCTTAGCCCAAATGTGTATAAAACCCAAAAGTGCAAAGCAGTTCTCAGCAGCTCACCAGTATTCTTTACTCTCAGGCATGGAATGTCAGTCTTCAGAGAATGCTTTTGTCGGGAAAGGGGCAAGCAGTGGTGATGACAAATGTGAAGAGATTCCTCCAAGGGGAACCATAACAGCTAAACCACCGAGGGAGTGGCCTTAAAAAGAACCAACTGGGCAGAGTTCAGCAGTAAAGCCTTTGCCGGCAATGCAGGAGCCGAAGGAGATGCAGGTTCGATCCCTGGGTTGGGAAGATTCCCTGGAGAAGTAAATGGCAACTCTCTCTAGTATTCTTGCCTGAAAAATCCCAAGGGCAGAGGAACCTGGTGGGTTATAGTCCATGGGGTTGCAAAGAGTCGAACATGACTGAAGTGACAACACGTGTGGGCAGAGACAGTGGCAGGGAACCGTGGACTAGGGGGCTCCCCTTCACCTATTTCTATCACAATGTTCAAGGAAGAGACAATTCTGACTTCCTGTTGGATCAGTTTCTTTGACTTGTTTTTTCACTGCTTTTGTTATTATGACCATACATAATGGCCTGCCTTAGAGAACCTTGCCCCTCTGCCTGACTATTAAACTGAAGTGCCTTTGTTCAGCTCACAGAGAGATAATCTGACCCTGCTCACTTGTGAATGGCTGCAGGAAAGAAGAGATTAACACATTCCTTCCAGAAGGCTGATGTCCAAAGATGTTTCACAAGACAACTCTGATCACCCTTTATACTAAACTTCCTTACCACCTTTTCCTCTCAATTCTGCCTTTTTTACTTTATTTCCTCATCTGTCCCCATCTCTGTTCTTAAAGGAACCTGGCACCCAGACCCCGATAATGCAAAATGCCGGGCTGGATGAAGCACAAGCTGGAATCAATATTGCTGGGAGAAATATCAATAACCTCAGATATGCAGATGACATGAAAGTGAAAGAGGAGAGTGAAAAAGTTGGCTAAAAACTTAACATTCAGAAAACTAAGATCATGGCATCCAGTCCCATCACTTCATGGCAAATAGATAGGGAAACAATGGAAACAGTGACAGACTTTATTTTTGGGGGCTCCAAAATCACTGCAGATGGTGACTGCAGCCATGAAATTAAAAGAGGCCTGCTCCTTGGAAGAAAAGCTATTATCAACCTAAACAGCATATTAAAAAGCAGAGACATTACTTTACCAACAAAGGTCCATTGAGTCAAAGCTATGGTTTTTCCAATAGTCATGTCTGGATGTGAGAGCTGGACTGTAAAGAAAGCTGAGCACTGAAGAATTGATGCTTTTGAACTGTGGTGTTGGAGAAGAGTCTTGAGAGTCCCTTGGACTGCAAGGAGATCCAACAAGTCCATCCTAAAGGAAATCAGTCCTGAATATTTATTGGAAGGACTGATGCTGAAGCTCCAATACTTTGGCCACCTGATGTGAAGAACTGACTCATTGGGAAAGAGCCTGATGCTGGGAAAGATTGAAGGCAGGAGGAGATGAGATGGTTGGATGGCATCACCGACTCAATGGACATGAGTTTGAGTAGGCTCCAGGAGTTGGTGGACAGGGAAGCCTGGCATCCTGCAGTCCGTGGGGTTGCAAAGAGTTGGACACGACTGAAGATGTATGGGACAGACTTTTGGGCTCTGTGGGAGAAGGCGAGGGTGGGATGATCTGAGAGAATAGCATTGAAACATGTATATTATCAAGTGTGAAACAGATCGCCAGCCCAGGTTGGATGTATGAGACAAGTGCTCAGGGCTGGTGCACTGGGAAGATCCAAAGGGAGGTAGTGGGAGGGGGGATCAGGATGGGGAACACATGTAAATCCATGGCTGATTCATGTCGATATATGGCAAAAACCACTACAATATTGTAAAGTAATTAGCCTCCAACTAATAAAAATTAAAAAAAGAGTTGGACACGACTGAGCAGGCATGACTGAGTGACTGAACTGAACTGAGCAACTGAACTGATTGACTAATCTGCCATCATGTCTCAGTCTGCTGGCTTTCTGAATAAAGTCGTATTCCTTGCCTCAACACCTCATTTCTTGGTTTTATTGGCCCATTGTGCAGCAAACAGAGTGAGAGTGGACTTGGTAACAATGATGCCACATAGATATGGTAGCAACAGATCAAAACACAGAAGAAAACTTGGGACATCCGCACAGTACTGTTATGTCATCTTACAAACTAGTCACATTCTGTAACAGTTTTCATAACTTTACTCTTCAAATTTAACATGTCATAAAATTTCCACAACATTAAACGTGTGTCTGGCATAGTTTAAATAGTTTGTATTATGGTAAATGAACTAGATTCTGAAATAGGTTTTCATTTTAAAGATGAAGAAACTGAGGTGCAGAAAGTTTTTAAAACTTTTATACGTCCCACAACTAGTAAGTGGAGGAAGTCCTGTTGAAATCTAGTCGTGTCTAATTCCAAGACCCAATATTTTCCCATTATACCATGTTGACCCTCCAGACATAAAAAGTTAAGCCAGACACCAACTCTTGCAGAGAGGAAGGCAATTCTGACTCCATGTTGGAAACTGCTTCTTTGACTTGTTTTTCCTTGTTTTTGTTATCATAATCATACCTAATCAGTTCAGTTCAGTTGCTCAGTCATGTCTGACTCTGCCACCCCTTGGACTGCAGCATGCCAGGCTTCCCTGGCCAGCAACTCCCGGAGCCTACTCTAACTCATGTCCATTGAGTCAGTGATGCTATCCATCTCCTCCTGCCTTCAATCTTTCCCAGCATCAGGCTCTTTCCCAATGAGTTGGTTCTTTGCCAAAGTATTGGAGTTTCAGCTTCACCATCAGTCCTTCCATGAATAGTCAGGACTGATTTCCTTTAGGATTGACTGGTTTGATCTCCTTGCAGTCCAAGGAACTCTCAAGAGTCTTATCCAACACTATAGTTAAAAAGCATCAATTCTTCAGCGCTCAGCTTTCTTTATAGTCCAACTCTCACATCCATACGTGACTACTGGAAAAACCATAGCTTTGACTAGATGGACCTTTGTTGGTAAAGTGGTGTCTCTGCTTTTTAATACACTCTCTAGTTTGGTCACAGCTTTTCTTCCAAGGAAATCATATGTAATGGCTTGCCTCAAAGGACCCTGCCCCTGCCTGACTAAAGTGCTTTTGTTCGGATCATAGAGAGATCATCTGACTCTGCCCACCTGTGAATAGAAGAGATTAACACAGCCTTTGCAAAGACTGGTCCTTCCAGGAGATGTTTTGCAAGACTGAAGACTCTTTCACTTTACTTCCCCATTGCCTCTCTCTCTCTCTCTCTCAGATCTGCCTTTTGACTTTAGTTTCTCTTTGCCTCTCTCTCTGGCTCTGTAAGAGAAACTGGCTTCCAGACACAGGCAAGATGGTTGCTCTGAGACCTTGGTCTGCCATCTTCTCCGTCAGCAGTCTTTCTGAATAAAGTCATATTCTTTGCCTCAACACCTCATCTTTCAGATTCATTGGCCTGTCGTGCAGTGAGCAGAGGGAGCTTGGACTCGGTAACAGTAGAAATGCAGCCCCAACCACCTTCCCTCTGAAAATTTTCTGTTATTTTGTAATGAACAAGCTTACAGCAATTTAAATTCCATTTAAGCACTTAACCATTGATATTAAGCGCTGAGAACACAAAGATAAACAGGGATGCCACAGTTTAAACGGCTGTGCCCGCTTCAACAGATTCCAAACTCAAGGGCGAAGACTGCAGGAAGAGGGACACCTTCCAGGGCCCAAAAGTGGGCTCTTGTCTAACACTTGGAAATGAATTGTCCAGGAGAGACATGTGCTGACAAAGCAAGAGATGTTATTGGGAAAGGGCACCCGGGCAGAGAGCAGTAGGGTCAGGAAACCCAGGAGAACCACTCTGCCACGTGGCTCACAATCTTGGGTTTTATGGTGACAGGATTCGTTTCCGGGTTGTCTTTAGCCAATCATAATGACTCAGAGTCTTTCCTGGTGGTGCACGCCTTGTTCAGCCAAGATGGACTTCAGCGAGAAGGATTTAGGAAGGTGGTCGGACATGTGGTGTCACCTTTTGACCTCTCCTGAACTCTCCTGGTTGCTGGTGGCTTATTGGCTGGTGGTGGCTTATTAGTTCCGTGTTCTTTACCAGGATCTCCTGTCGTAAAACAACTCATGCAAATGGTTACTCTGATGCCTGGCCAGGGTTTCAGTCAGTGTGCATCCCCTAACAAAGGGGTAGCAGATTCTGGCTAGGAACCCTGTGGCTGGTGGCAGGTCCCAAGAGTGAGCCAGCAGAGGGACCACACACTGGCACCCCACCCAGGGATCACCACTGGTCCCTCTCCTGCCTACTGCTTCTGCCAGAGAATGTAGCCTAATTAGATCAGCACTCATTTTCTCAGACATGAGATTCCTCTTGGTACCAAAGGACACTTTCCTTTCTGTCTTTTAGTGACAAAGACACCAATTTGGAGGGGTTTGTTTGTTGTATCAAATGCCAAGGAGTGCCCATTTCAGGGAGGACTTGAGAATTTGCGTGTCACATAGGGTGCCTCTGATTCCCACTAGGGTGCACTTGCTGCTGATTCTGGGTGAGGTGCTACCCCAGGGAAATTGGAAGTCCTGCTTCTACGATCAGCCTGCTGTCAGATTCACAGCACGATAGTGGTGCTTGGTTTGTTTGTTCTAGAGAGCTGGTCTGCTGAGTGTATCCTTGGCCAGCTGGGAGAGGTAGGCACGATGGGAGGGTTCCTGGCCCACTTCACTCTCCTCAACACCCCCTCTACTCTCTCCTCTCGAGGACTCATCCTAATTTCACCCAGGGCCGCTCAGAGCCCGGGACATTTGGAGGATCAGGTTAACTGTGGAGGGGTTGTGAGAACTCCCAGTTCAGAACACAAAGGAAGAAAGAACAGCACATTGAGATGCAAAGATTTATGAGGGAGAAAGACTTGCGTAGGAAAAGGAAATTAGAAACCAAGCAAGCAGAATATTCAAAAGACAGCCACACACCACGCATAATAATGAAGTTTCCAAGACTCCCTCCAGGCTCAGGTCGGTCTCCTTAATAATTTAGAGAGCAGCTCTCCTTCCTGCGACAAACAGGTAGGTGTGGGGGGCTTTGCAAACGCTTCCTCATTGCTCCTTTCACTGTCTCCAAGAGGAAGGTCAGGTTGTCCAGAAAGCTTTCCTTTGGGGATCCAGATGGAGAAACAGGCTCGGCAGGCCTGCCATTTGCATAAGGCAACAGAGTGAGACGATGGCAGTTCTGAAACTAGCGGGCCGACTTCCTCATCAGAGCCACATGGACAGAACCAGGGTCCCTCAGGCGCCTCAAGAGGACGGGGTTGGGGCTGAGGAGCGCAGGTTAATGTCGGTAGGTGAGAGGAGGCAGCGACTCAGACTGCCCTGGGTTCCTTTGGAGAATTTTGCCACGAAGACCTCATCTCTGGTTGCATCTTGTTCAGCTGGTGTGTGGTGTGGGGGACATCCATGAAATGCTGGCTCCACTGCTATCCACCCATCCAGGTCCACTCCTCTCCACACCTGGGCTTGCAGCTAGTTTTCCCTACCTTCACATTCTCCTCACAGCCAGGACCATGCACACTGCTTCTAGAAACATCTTCCCGGAACATTGTTTCTACCATGCCCCTCCGCAGATAAAAAACCTTCAATTGTGAAAGTCCTGAACAAGTCCTCTCAGTCCCATAGTTATGCTTTGTTTGACTACCTGATACTTTAAAAAATATTTTGAATTGAGCTCCAACACTGTAAAAGGAAGATTTTTACATAAAAATCTGGATTTCTAGACTTTTGAGGGGTGGGATGGGGAATTAGATTATTTGGCAACTCGAGGCCTGCATTTCCACATTGCGATTGATGGGTGCAGCGGAGCATCGCTGCCTTCAGACAGAGCATGGTGTCTTTTAGTTCAGCTCAGTCCTTTCCTCTCCGCTGTCTACATGCCCTCCACTGCCAGCTTTACCCCGCCCCAGTGAAGCCACTTATTTTCATATTCAACTGACTGTTTACAGAGACACAGACCTTCCTGGATCCTCTAGACTAGGTTTAAGATTCTTGTTCTACGACAAACCCTGACCCAGCACAGAGGGTTCAAATACTCTCCCCATCAGCATTCCTGAAGGGGTGATGCTTCAGAGGTGATAAATTCCGTGCGGTTGTTGTGCACGCCTACATGCTCAGTCATGTCCAACTCTTTGCGACCCTTTGGATTGCAGCCCATCAGGCTCTTCTGTCCATAGGATTTCCCAGGCAAGAATACAGGAGTGGGTAGCCATTTCCTCTTCCAGGCGATCTTCCTGACGCAGGGATTGAATCCGCATCTCCTATGTCTTCTGCATTGCAGGCAGATTCTTTACCGCTGAGCCGCTGCGGAAGCTTCTATGCCAAGTGATGATAATTCCATGTCTGGGTTTAGAAAAACAAGCACAGGACAAGTGATACTGCTCCTCAGGCAGGCAGGGGCACTGAGGATAGACAGGAGGGATCAGTTATAGAGAGTTTTGAATTGTATTGTAAAAGCGATACAAGGGACTTCCCTGGCAGTCCAGTGTTGGGATTTACCTTTCCAATGCAGGAGCAGTGGTTCCATCCCTCTTTGGGGATGGGGAGGTAAGATCCCACATGCCCAACAGCCAAAAAACCAAAACATGAAACAAAAACAATATTGTAACAAAATCAGTGAAGACTTTTAAAATGGTCCACATCAATATTTAAAAAAATAAAAGCAATACAGACTAGTGATTTGATTATGGGGAATGAGGGAGCAAAAGAAGAAGACTAGGATGGCCCCAAGGTATCTGGCTGAGAAACTAGGTAGATCGTGGCGACATTTACGGGCACTCCAGGGAGTCCTGGAGGAGAAGTGGGTTTGGGCAGATGGAGAGATCCAGAAGGCAGATGGATCTCTGACTCCCAGGCTCAGTGGGGAGGCCTGGTCTGGAGAGAGTTTGCAAAGCCACAAGCCCTAAGGTGGTTGAAGCCATGAGAGCGAAGAGATGGCCGAGGAGAGAATTGTGGTCTGAGAAGAGGATGCAGCCAAGGTCAGAATACTAGGGAGCATCAGGTAGAAGGGGAATCAACACAGAGGCAGGTACCAGGAGAGACACTGGGAGCAGAGAGAGCAATCAGAGAGGGCAAGTCAAGTGAGGTCTGAAAAAAGAACCTTTTTGATTGGGAACTTGGGAGGAGGTCACTGTTCTGTTTTCAGAGTACAATAATAGTTAAAGGGTAAGTGGCAGAAACCTTATTTCTGTGGACTGACATACAAATGGGAGAAGAGTAGAAACATGTGGTTGCCAACCATTCTTTTAAGATGTTAAGAAGATAAAGAAGTAGTTGAAGAAATGGCAGAATTGGAGAAGAAGTTTTCTTTTTCTTTGGATGGAGGAGGTGTGTGCATTTTGATGTGTGGCAGAGGGCAGTGTAGGAGAGGCAGACTTTAAAGAAAGGGGATTAAGTGTGGAGTAGAGCCTAGGAGGACAATGCATGAAGGGATGAGGAGCATGTGAGCTGAGGAGGGAAGGGATGAGGAGCAATCCCAGCTGAGATTGGGAAAAGGGACCTTTCACCCTCTGGGTCTGGAGAGAACAGGAGAAGGCAGTTTCAGGTAAAGAGGTGGGAAGCTGGAATTCAAGTCTGATTGCTTCAAATTTCTTTGACATTAGAGACAAGGCAGGTGACTGTAGGAGTGTTGGGGTGTGGAGTTGACGGTGTGGGGTGTGCTCTTTTGGGGCAGCTCCAAGCCCTTGTGGTAGGGGCTGCTCTTTATATCTGCTTTTCTTGATTTCTTTGAAGTTGTCTTACATATTTTGAAAAAATATTACTCAATGTGTAAAAATTCAATAACTTTTAGTATATTTATAGAACTGTACGACTGTCATCACAATCCAATTTTATCAACATGTCCATCACCCCATAAAAATCCATCATACCCATTTTTTTGTCCATTGCCATTCTCTACCCCAGCCAACCATTAATCTACTTCTTATCTCTGTGGATTTGTCTCTTCTGGACTTTTCGTATAAATGGAATCATGTAACATGTGATCTTTTGTCTCTTGCTCCTTTGACTCAGCATAATGCTTTAAAGGCTCATCCATATTGAATATATTTCAGTACTTCATTCCTTTTTATGGCTGGATAATATAGACTATTATCTAGACTATATGCTTAGATCCCATGCACTTATTTATTCATTATTTAGTTGATGGACATTTGATTTGTTTTAAGGCTTTGGCTATTATGAATAATGTTGCTCTGTATAGTTATGTTCATGCCTTTGTGTGGACTTATGTTTTCATTTCTCTTATGTAAATACCTCAGAGCAGAATCACTGGGCTACACGGGTTTTCACATTTAAAAAAATTTTTATTTGTTTTAAGTAAAAAATAAACGTTGCTTTACAATGTTGTGCTTGTTTCTGCTGTACAGCAAAGTGAATCAGCTTGTTTCACTTTCTAAGAATCTCCACCGCTCTGCTTTCTAAGGTAGCTGTACCATTTTGCATTCCCACCAGCAATATGTGAGAATTCCACTTTCTCTACATCCTTGCCAACACTTGGCATTGTCTTTTTTTTACTACAAACATTCTAGTGGTGTGAAGTGGCATCTTATTGTGGTTTTCATATGCATATCCCTAATGACTAATGATTTGGAATGTGAAGTCAAGTTGGCCTTAGAAAGCATCACTACGAACAAAGCCAGTGGAGGTGATGGAATTCCAGTTGAGCTATTTCAAATCCTGAAAGATGATGCTGTTAAAGTGCTGCACTCAATACGCCAGCAAATTTGGAAAACTCAGCAGTGGCCACAGGACTGGAAAAGGTCAGTTTTCATTCCAATCCTTAAGGACAGCAATCCTAAAGAATGCTCAAACTACCACACAATTGCACTCATCTCACATGCTAGTAAAGTAATGCTCAAAATTCTCCAAGTGAGGCTTCAGCAATACGTGAACTATGAACTTCCAGATGTTCAAGCTGGTTTTAGAAAAGGCAGAGGAACCAGAGATCAAATTGCCAATATCCACTGGATCATCAAAAAAGCAAGAGAGTTCCAGAAAAACATCTATTTCTGCTTTATTGATTATGCCAAAGCCTTCCACTGTGCGGATCACAATAAACTGTGGAAAATTCTGAAAGAGATGTGAATATCAGATCACCTGACCTGCCTCCTGAGAAAGCTGTATGCAGGTCAGGAAGCAATAGTTAGAACTGGACATGGAACCACAGACTGGTTCCAAATAGGAAAAGGAGTACATCAAGGCTGTATATTGTCACCCTGCTTATTTAAATTATATGCTGGGTACATTATGAGAAATGCTGGGCTGGAAGAAGCACAAGCTGGAATCAAGATTGCCGGGAGAAATATCAATAACCTCAGATATGAGATGACACCACCCTTATGGCAGAAAGTGAAGAGGAACTAAAGAGCCTCTTGATGAAAGTGAAGGAGGAGAGTGAAAAAGTTGGCTTAAAGCTTAACTTTCAGAAAACTAATTTCATGGCATCTGGTCCCATCACCTCGTGGGAAATAGATGGGGAAACAGTGGAAACAGTGTCGAACTTTATTTTTTGGGGCTCCAAAATCACTGCAGATGGTGATTGCAGCCATGAAATTAAAAGATGCTTACTCCTTGGAAGGAAAGTTATGACCAACCTAGATAGCATATTGAAAAGCAGAGACATTACTTTGTCAACAAAGGTCCATCTGGTCAATGCATGGTTTTTCCAGCGGTCATGTGTGGACGTGAGAGTTGGACTGTGAAGAAAGCTGAGCGCCGAAAAATTGATGCTTTTGAACTGTGGTGTTGGAGAAGACTCTTGAGAGTCCCTTGGACTGCAAGGAGATCCAACCAGTCCATCCTAAAGGAGATCGGTGTTCATTGGAAGGACTGATGCTGAAGCTGAAACTCCAATACTTTGGCCACCTTATGCGAAGAGTTGACTCATTGGAAAAGACCCTGATGCTGGGAGGGATTGGGGGCAGGAGGAGTAGGGAACGACAGAGGATGAGATGGCTGGATGGCATCACCGACTCGATGGACATGAGTTTGAGTAAACTCTGAGAGTTGGTGATTGACAGGGAGGCCTGGCGTGCTGCGATTCATGGGGTCGCAAAGAGTTGGACACGACTGAGTGACTGAACTGAACTGAATGACTAATGATGTGGAGCATCTTTTCACGTGTTTATCAGCCACTCATGTATGTTCTTTGGTGACATATCTATTCAAATTTTTGCCTATTTAAAAAAAATGAGTAGTCTGTCTTCTTATCATTGAAATGGAAGAGTTCTTCTTTACCTTTTACAAGATGATTTGTCATTATTCCAATCCCCTGATGTAGTTAAGAATGGTTTACGCTAAACTTCATCTGTTCAAATTACTGTGTGGTGTCTCCCATTATTGTATACTGGGTTATACAGGTGGCCACTAACACTTATTCTCCAATAAGCCAGCAGGAAATACCCAGAACAGAAATAAGAAAAAGGAAAAGCTTTGGATCCTGGCAAATTTGCATTTGGATCCTGGTTTCACCACTTACTTCTACATGCCCTTAGGCAAGGCATGTAGAATTGCTTGTTATCTGTAAAAACAGGAAAATGATGCTCCACCACACAGGAATTTCTTTAAGATTCTTTAAGATTATAGATGGTATACATAATAGCTTTTTACAGAGTTTAGCCTGTAGTAGCAACTCAATAAATGAGAGCCAACATAAAAAGCAGCCAGTGCTTAAGACCTGAAAATAAACCTAAGGATGTTCTGTGGGTGAGAGTACTATCTAGTCAAATCACATCTGATGAAAGTCCTTGTTATTCAGTGAAAAGGGTTCTTTCCTGGACCTGAGAGCTGCTGTTGTTAAAGAGATGTCAGAGAGAGATGTGACTGATGGCTCAGGAAGGTCCTCAGACCATAGCTGCTCTTGGGGAACTTGTTATGAAATTGAGGTGTGTTCTTCAGTTTCATCAGAAAAGACCCTGATGCTGGGAAAGATTGAATGCAAAAGTAGAAGGGGGCAGCAGAGGATAGGATGGTTAGATAGTATCACCGACTCAGTGGATGTGAGTTTGAGCGAACTCTGGGACATAGTGAAGGACGGGGAAGTCTGGTATTTGACCGCAGTCCATGGGGACACAAAGAGTTGGACACAACTTAGCGATTGAACAACAACTTCAGTTTCAAGGGGCTTATTTTATCAGTACTCCAGGAGGGTCTGAGCTATAAGGTTGACTCAGGTCTACAAAACTCATATAGTTATTGTAGTCATGAAGATAACTGACTCAGAGTGACTCAGACTCACTCAGAGACTGATCCATTAGTCAGTCACTAAATATTATGAAGGTTAGAAAATGATTACTTATTCATTACATATTCATTATATATATTCATCTGGATATATATGGAGACACAGCCTTAAACTAAAATGATCGAGTTCACATTTAAAAAAGCCTAAGTAACAACATATTACAAGTACCACTCTATTGTTTATGACACTAAAGAATTTAGTTTACTGAAAGGTTTGCATATTTTCAGATATTCAAGTTTGTCATGTAAGATCTTTTGCTGCCTTAAAAGAAAGTTAGAACCAGAATCAGAGATAGACACAATGAAGGAGTCGTAAAAGGGTAATAGGTTGCCAGGTAGAAAATGGATTTTAACCCTGATGGAGCTGGTTAAACTGCCAGCTGGGGACTGGCAGCAGCTTCTGCCCCTTGGGTAGTGAAGTCTGAGTGTGTTTGAGAAAACCCACTCTTGTCTCGAGAGTGTCCTCTTAGTGATCGATTTGGTCAGGTAAGGCAAATATCCATTCACTGTCCCTGGGGAAGCCTGCTGCAGCAGACATGTTAAGCATGCTATTTGCATCTGTTATCTGGAGTGTGATCTATTACCTGCCTTATTAGGACCTTTTCTTCTATGCCTTCATTTGAGCTGTGCTATTCTGAACAACGGGCTTCCCAGTTGGCGCTGCTGATGAAGAACCCACCTGCCAATGCAGGAGATGTAAGAGACACTGGTTTGATCCCTGGGTTGGGAAGATCCCCTGGAGGAGGGCATGGCAACCCACACTAGTGTTGCCTGGAGAATTCCATTGACAGATTTTATTGACTAAACAACAGCAATATATATGTATGATTCAACAATTTGTATGTATGATTACATCTCAATGATAAAAATCCTTCTAAGGAAACTACAGCATTCAATTCTTTAAGCCTGTTCTTCCCCCAAATTATAGATCATAGTGCTTTAGACCTGGAGAGAACTCAATGCATGTGGAATGAATGATTCCAACTGGAATGATACGAAAAGCAGGAGTAGAGCAGGATAGCGAACAAACTCGACACGCCATCTGAGGGTCAATATGGCAGCCAGTTAAAGCCATGGCAGGATCATGTTCCCTAAGACGCCTCTAAAGTTATTTCCTGTGACAAAGTGTGAAAAACAGACAGACAGAGGAAGAGAGGGGAACTGGGGAGGGAGAGGTTTGTCCCTTTTGGCAGAGGGATAAAAGGTAGGAGGAAGCTAGAATAGTCTTTTTTTCCTCCTCAACTTCAGTAAATAACTCAAATATTTTAATAGCCCTATTTTCTCAATTCTCTTGCAATTTAATGTGAGGCTTTTGGTTAATGCACAATTGTAAGCATAAATAGGATTTTTTGTTACTCAAATAAAGAGAAGCTTTGTGTTTGAATGAAAGTCCATACAGAAGAAATCTTTTTTGTTTTTAATATCTTTATTGTAGAACAATTCTCAAACATGAGTCAAACACCCTCCCCGTTCCTTTCTCCACCAACCTCCCCCAGTGCTGTCTAAAGAGACTTGAAAATAACTCATGGTAGTTCAGGGAAAATCAGCAGGCTATTTAGCTTATCCTAGATGGGTCTTAATAAAAAAGAATTATCCTCCCCTCAATTTATGGAACAAAGGGGATGTGGGAGGTTCCAGGGTGGGTGAACTGAGTCGTTTGCCTATTTAGGGAGCTCAAGCATATCAAAGCAAGTCTGAGCATTAAGAGTAGGTGGCCACCAGTTCTATTTGAAAGCAGGCTTAATGAATCTAAAGAGGGAGGGGACCAGGACAAGTCAGAGATAATGATTGGTCCCCATTTAAATAATTACAGCCGGTAAGAGGGATACCTTTGAATGTCCCAAACTAAAACATTTTACCTGGAGGAAAGTGACAGATGAGGGCACCAATTCAATCCAAGATACTGTTTGGGTGAATGAATAGATGATTTTGAATATAATGTTATATGATGATATAGAGTATGGAATACTCACTTGCTAAAACCTCAGGACAAAAACTTGGGACACCACCTATTAATTTCAAAAGTCAGGTAAGATCCAGCCAATCCAGATATCTCTCTCTCCATGTGCTGTGCTGTGCTTAGGTGCTCAGTCATGTCTGACTCTTTGCAACCCTATGGACTGTAGCCCACCAGGCTTCTCTGTCCATGGGGATTCTCCAGGCAAGAATACTGGAATGAGTTGCCATTCCCTCCTTCAGGGAATCTTCCCATCCCAGGGATTGAACCCAGGTCTCCCACATTGCAGGCAGATTCTTTATGATCTGGTTCACCAGGAAAGACCAAGAAGACTGGAGTGGGCAGCCTATCCCTTCTCCAGGGGATCTTCCTGATCCAGAAATCAAATCAGGGTCTCCTGCATTACAGGTGGATTCTTTACCAGCTAAGCTACCAGAGAAGCCCTGGTATATAGATATAGATATCTATCTATATATATATTTTTTTAATTTTCACATCTATACAGATAGATAGATACCTCTCTATAATGAGAGCTAAAAAAAATATCTTTTTACCTTAGGACTTGATGAAGATGTGAAAATTAAGAATGATAAAACTTACATTCTGCAATTAAAACTTTATACATTTTGCCATATGGCAAACTCACACATAAGTGCACATGAAAACTATGAAGGATTTAAGTAAACTCAAAAGTCCTTAGGTCTGGCTGAATTATCTGGGTTCTTGATGAAGTCTTAGGTAGTTCAATTCTGTAGCTCTCTTCTATGTTACATGCCATTTTTTTTAAACAATAGGCTATATCGAGATGTGTTTTTCTTCTGCTGGGGTTTTTATTCTGTCTTTGTTATATACTGGCTCATTTTATGCACAGTTTTTTCATTGTATGGCTGAGAAAATCTTTGACTTCCTCCAGTGAGCAAGGAGAAATAATCAGACAAGAGCTACCACAGCTTCCTACGGTGACATCTGCCCTCCTCCAGTAACTGTTCCATATTCTCTGTCTTCCTGACCTTTCCTTAGATGAAACTTCCATCTCCTCTTTAATCCAGCTTCTCCACTCATGCTTTCAATCTGATCCCCTTTCACCTACTCAAGCATATCCCTCCAGCATTTCTCCCCATCATTTACTGTTGCTGGTTCCTTCTCATCAGCATGCCCATATGCTATCATTTCTCCCATCTAAAAAATATGTCTTCTCTTGACCCCACTTTCTTCTGCAGCTACATTCTATTTCTCTTTTCCCCTTTACAGCAAAACTCCTTGAAAGAGTTGCTGCCTCCAATTCTGTTCTCCCATTATCTTGTAAACCCAAACCAAGCAGGCGTTCATCTCTGTTAGTTCACTGAAACAACTTTTACCAAGGTCAACAATGACTGCTATGGAGCTAAATCCAATATTCATTTTTCATTTCTCTGGACCAGCCACTGTCCCTCCTCCCATTACTTCTCTGACCTTCTCACTAACTTCTCTCCCCATCTCTCCACTCCAACCACACAGTCCTTACTGTTTCTCAAATCCTCCAAGCATGCTTTCTCCTCAGGCCTCTCAACTGGCTGTTTCCTCTGCCTGCAACACTCTTCCCCAGATATCTGCCCACCTATTTCCCAGACTTCTTTACAAATCTCCACTCAAGTGTCTCCTTTGTAGTGAGACTCTTGGCAGGAAACCTTAGTTTCTTCCCACATGGACATCTCCCATGTGGCAACCGGCTCCCCCCAGAACAAGCAATCCAAAAGATAACCACACAGGAGCTGCAATATCTTTTATAACCTAGCCTTGGAAGTCACTCGCCATCTCTTCTACATATCCAGTCAGTCTCACAGGCCAGGCCTATTCAGCCAGGGAGAAAACACTAGGTGTGTTTCCATGAGGTGGGATCACCAGGGTCCATGTTGAAGTCTATTGTTTTCCATAGTACTCATCTCTTTTGTACACACCATATCATTTACCTATTTCAGATGTTTGTTTTTGGTCTCTCCACAGTAGACTAATGTGGTTTCCCAGGTGGCACAGTGGTAAAGAGTCCACCTGCCAGTGTAAGAGATGCAACAGTCTCGGGTTCGATCTCTGGGTTAGGAAGATCCACTGAAGTAGGAATGGCAACCTGCTCCAGTCTTCTTGCCTGAAGAATCCCAGGCAGAGGAGCCTGGTGGGCTACAGCCCATGGGATCACAAAGAGTCAGACAGGACTGAGCATACAAGTCACACTAGATGCAAGTTTCTTGATGGTAGTGATTTTGATCTGTTTTGTTGAGTTTTATACCTCTAAGTGGCTAGCACAATGCCAGGCATATAGTAAGCACTCAGAATATTTGTCAAATGACTAATTTGGATATAAAACTCTGTAAAATCCTATCTGCCCACCCTAATTATTATTCTGGAGCAGCCTCTAACTCTTAAATTGCAAGAAGCTCCAGCTCCAGCTGGCTATTTACACTTCTCTGAGCATTCAGTGGCCCATCTTTGTTTTCTGACCCAATCTATTTAGTGCCAGAGTGAATGACTTCCTGATTGAGATCTGAGCTAAAAACAAAGCCATTGGAACACCTCCTCCAACACCCTCATATCCCTCCCTCCCTCCCTCTCTCTCTCACACACACCCATACACACTCATTAAGTTTTCCTTTGACCATTTCTTGCTCAGTATATATAATGGGAATAGAGTGTCCCCCACAATGTTTTCTGTCAGGCCTAAGAGCTAAGGAGGGAATGATAATAAGTAGAAGGAGGAAGTTAAAGGAAAGTATTCTGGGGTTAGGGTGACTGTAATAGAACGAAGGCCCTGTTCTGTGGTTGAAGGGAGGAATTATAAGCATCTGATGGTGACCCGCCACGAGAGCTCAGGAATGACCAGGTGGAGGCACAGCACCTATTTCCTCCCTGCTGGGTCTTGGTGGTGCAGGCAGCTGGGGTTGGGGGAGCCACAGCTGAGGGGGGTGGTCACAAGCTGCTGAGAAGGGCAGGGCCAAGCTGGTAAGGGGATGGCCCTGGCTCCTCCTCTGTCCATGGCTAATCCCTCCACCTGTGCTCTGGGGCCCATCCTGACTTTCCTCATAGGCTCTGGTTCAGGTATTTCCCCACACCCATTCCTCCCTACTTCCTTTACCACGGGCTTTCCACCTCGTGCAAACCTAACTGCAAATTATGAAGTGAACTGTGCGTGCGTACTCAGTCGTGTCCAACTCTTTGCAACCCCATGGACTATAGACCTCCAGACTCCTCTGTCCATGGGTTTTCCCAGGCAAGAATACTGGAGTGGGTTGCCATTTCTTTCGAACCTGCATCTCCTGTTTCTCCTACATTGCAGGCAGATTCTTTAACACTGAGCCACCGAAGAAGCCCTATGCTCTTCCTTATGCTGAAAACCTCTTCTCTCTTCAAGGACCACTTTGTCTCAGGTCTTAGCCACTCCAGAAATAAAATGAACACATGCACAAAACCACATTTCTCTACCATTTGGTCCTGTTTTCCAACTACCTTTCATCTGTCCTTAGCAAATTTATTAAATGAGCTATTTGCATGCCTGATTGTCCTCATCAATTTACTCAGTTATTAATTTATTTAATAAGCAATTTATTGAGGAGGACCTATTATGTATTTTTCCCCCCTTCTCCAGGGGATCTTCCCAACCTAGGGAATGACCCAGATAACCACGATGATGTGATCACTCACCTAGAGCCAGACATCCTGGAATTCGAGGTCAAGTGGGTCTTAGGAAGCATCACTATGAACAAAGCTAGTGGAGGTGATGGAATTCCAATTGAGCTATTTCAAATCCTAAAAGATGATGCTGTTAAAGTGCTGCACTCAATATGTCAGCAAATTTAGAAAACTCAGCAGTGGCCACAGGACTGGAAAACGTCAGTTTTCATTCCAATCCCAAAGAAAATTGAAAGTGAAAGTCACTCAGTCATGTCCGACTCTGCGACCCCATGGACTATACAGTCAGTGGAATTTTCTAGGCCAGAATACTGGAGTGGGTAGCCTTTCCCTTCTCCAGAGGGTCTTCTCAACCCAGGGATTGAACCCAGGTCTCCCGCACTGTAGGTGGATTTTTTACCAGCTGAACCACAAGGGAAGCCCAAGAATGCTGGAGTGGGTAGACTATCCCTTCTCCAGCAGATCTTCTCAACCCAGGAATCGAACTGGGGTCTCCTGCATTCCAGGCAGATTCTTTACCAACTGAGCTATCAGGGAAGCTCACCCCAAAGAAAGGCAATGCCAAAGAATGATCAAACTACCACACAATTGCACTCATCTCACACGCTAGCAAATAAATGCTCAAAATTCTCCAAGCCAGACTTCAACAGTACATGAACCATGAACTTCCAGATGTTCAAGCTGGATTTAGAAAAGGCAGAGGAACTAGAGATCAAATTGCCAATATCCACTGGATCATCGAAAAGCAAGAGAGTTCCAGTAAAACATCTACATCTGCTTTATTGACTACCCCAAAGCATTTGACTGTGTGGATTACAACAGACAGTAGAAAATTCTTCAAGAGATGGGAGTACCAGACCACCTTACCTGGCTCTTGAGAAAGCTGTATGCAGGTCAAGAAGCAACAGTTAGAACTGGACATGGAACAACAGACTGGTTCCAAATCGAGAAAGGAGTACGTCAAGGCTGTACATTGTCACCCTGCTTATTTAACTCACATGCAGAGTACATCATGAGAAATACCAGGCTGGATGAAGCACAAGCTGGAATCAAGATTTCCAGGAGAAATATCAGTAACCTCAGATATGCAGATGACACAACCCTTATGGCAGAAAGTGAAGAAGAACTAAAGAGCCTCTTGATGAAAGTGAAAGAGGAGAGTGAAAAAGTTGGCTTTAAATTCAACATTCAAAGAACAAAGATCATGGCATCCGGTCCCATCACTTCATGGCAAATAGATGGGGAAACAATGGAAACAATGAGAGACTTTATTTTGAGGGATTCCAAAATCACTGCAGATGGTGACTGCAGCCATGAAATTAAAAGATGCTTGTTCCTTGGAAGAAAAGCTATGACCAGTCTAGACAGTGTATTAAAAAGCAGAGACATTACTTTGCCAAAAAAGTTTCACCTAGTCAAAGCTATGGTTTTTCCAGTAGTCATGTATGGGTGAGAAAGAAAACTGAGCACTGAAGAATTGATGCTTTTGAACTGTGGTGTTGGAGAAGACTCTTGAGAGTCCCTTGGACTGCAAGGAGATCCAACCAGTCAATCCTAAAGGAAATCAGTCCTGGCTATTCATTGGAAGGACTGATGGTGAAGCTGAAACTCCAATACTTTGGCCACCTGATTCGAATAACTGACTCATTTGAAAAGACCCTGATGTTGGGAAAGATTGCAGGCAAGAGGAGAAGGGGACGACAGAGGATGAGATGGTTGGATAGCATCATTGACTCAATGGACATGAGTTTGAGCAAGCTCCGGGAGTTGGTGATGGACGGGGAAGCCTGGCATCCTGCAGTCCATGGGGTCGCAAAAAGTTGAACACGACTGAGCGACTGAACTGAACTTTTATGTATTAAATACTTAGAATAGAGAAATGGAGTATGATTTTTCCCTCAAGGGATGGCCAGTAGGGGATACAGGTAAACAAAGGATAATGTAATGTGTTAAGTATAACAAAGAGGACACGTGCAAGGCCCAGAGGTAGAACAGTGTCCTTGGCTCAACAGAAGGTAGGAAGGAATCTGAGGTGGCATCCAAATGAGATTTTGAAAGACAGCAGGTGAAAATAGGGCTAGGGGATGGGAGAGAGTATCTTGGAAGCTAAATAAGAGATACTGGTCAACTTAATCAAATGAACAAAGAGGTGATGCAAAATGAGGGAAAATATACATGGGAGTTGGCAGCCTGAAGATTACTGAGGGACTCTGCTGATGCAATTGGAGTAAAGAGGATTGCAGAGGGATGAGAAGCAAACAGGAGCGAAAAGATAGAGATGGTTGTGGCCAGAGCTTAGCGGAGGTGCAGGAACATTGTAGGGTTGCAGTCAGAGAGGTCAGAGTGAGTGGAGAAACTCTGCAGTTCTCTGGGGCTGGGAGAAACCGTAATTGTCACCAGTTTCTTAGAGTTGGTGTAAGGATTCAGTGAGTTACACAGAGTGACAATGCTTGGCACACATTTGATTAGGAGGTGGTGGAGCAAGAATGCAAATTCTCCTGCCTTGGTGCCAATTCCACGCTCATGCTATTGCATCTGGAAGGCCTGGGGAAAGGTTTCCACACACACAATTCTTGGGTGATGGAGAGAAAGGAGAGCTTGAGCAGGACCACCTAAGACTACTGAGAGGCCTTGTGGCTTATTCAGGAGAAAGAGGTTCTGAGCTTTCTGTGTTCTGACAGGGTCAAAGCTCCTCACACCACTTTCTCCCACGTGGATTCTGAGCCTGATTTCTTCAAAGAGAAGGCTGCCTCCTAGGATGGACCTTATCTTCTGAGAGCCCCCACGATGTCCCAGGCACACATTACACGTGGGGCGCTCTGCCACCAGAGAGGGCAGTAAGACTGATGGCTGAGCTGCGGCCACTGCGGTTTTGTTGGCTCTCCTGTGAGCAAGGCAGGAGGAGGTAGATCTCTCTCATTAAAAGAGATCTACCCAGACACTAGCCCAGGAGCCTGTGAGCCACCCTGACTGAAGCAAACAGCAGATCTCATTCAGTCATTGATCTGGAACTGGTCTTAGTTGAGGGCAAGATACATAATTATGTCAAAGGTTTAAAAATGCCATTCATAAAGAAGAGGGAAAAATCACCATAATCCTATCACCCAGAGGTAACCACTGTTAACATCTGGAGTAAATCCTTTCAGATTTTTCTATTCACTTTTTTCCCATTAATATGCAGACTTCATTTCACGTCAATGAACAAATATCTTTTCAAGTACATCACTTTAAGTGATTGTATAGCATTCTTGTGAATCAACTAAAGCAGTATTTGAATGGAATCAGAAGACATGGGTTAGGCAATCCTATATTTCACTTCACCAACTTCCCACTAGCGGCGCCTCCCAGAGGCACCACGTTCCCACTCAGTGTATCTGAAACAGGGCTTTAGCCTCCAAACCATTTCCTCCTTCCAAAGTCTCATTCTTCCAGTCACTCACACTCAAATCCCTAGAGTCACTTTTTCTTCCTTCCCTTAACATCGGCTAGATCCCACATCTTGTCATTTCTTCCCTTGCAATACATTTTCACCCACCCCACCCCATTTCCATTTCTGCTTTCATTACCTGATGCTAGCACATTTTTAACTTATACCTAATTACAACATTCTCCAACTTACTGCAATTACTCCTTAATTTATGTCCAGGCCATCAATCTTTCTTCTTTTTGCATCTAATTCATTCTGCAGAATGCTGTCAGACTTCAGATACTGCTCAAAAACCTTCAATGTCTTCAAATTTCCTAAAAAACATAGCTTGTTTTTGTGAAACGCATTGTGTATCATTTCTATTTCTGAAAAGGAATATACACGTGTGTGTGCATGCTCAGTCACTTCAGTTGTGTCTGACTCTTTGCGACCCTATGTACTACAGCCTGCCAGGCTCCTCTGTCCATGGGATTCTCCAGGCAAGAATATTGGAGTGGGTTGCCATGCCCTCCTCCAGGGCATCCTCCCAGCCCAGGGATTAAACCCGTGTCTTCAGAGTCTCCTGCATTGTAGGCAGATTCTTTACCACTGAGCTACCTGGGAAGCCCCAATAAGAACATATACTTCTCATTAAAAGAGATCTACCTGTGAAGAAGTATTTTAATAACTTCTGCATATAACTGTGAATATTCTTCTTTGATATCATAACAAACTCAGCAAGGAGCTGTTTCTTAAAAAGTAGTTGCAATGTGGTATCCAAAATCACATCAATAAACTTTCTACAATGTCTTACATTAAAATCCATTGGTTTATCATGCAAAAAATAAAAATAAATAAAACAGATCTAACTGTATCTATAATTTGGAAATATTTGTCAATCTCAATGCCTAGCCCAGAAGTTGAAAAATAGTAGAGACTCAATAGATATGAATGGATGAATAAATAAATGAATAAAGTTCTATTTTCCACTGAGTTTCATCATAAAACTGTAGTGTGTTCTCAGGGTTAAATCTTTAAAGTTAATTTACTGATAGACTTGAAACTCTTGGCAAGGAAGACATTCACAGGGTGGGCAGGCATGAGGCATTTTGCTGCGAATGTTGGTGGTGAGAAGTTTCCATCACTTTAGAGTTCCGTGGTAACACTTTACAGCATATCCAAAATTTAGGGCCTTTAGTGCTCTCCACCCCTTTCCTTAACTAAGCAACTTCGAGGAAAAGGTAAAATAATTCTTTTTTTAGATATAATGAATCTGAGTGATGCCAAGAGAGGAAAGAAAATATAGGAATATATTTTCTGGATATAGGAATATATCCAATTCAGTAACAGAGACACACAGGTGACCAGAAAACTGGACCTTGGGGAATGAGAGTACATTGGACACATCACTATCCCTTGCTGAACCTGATACCTCATCTATAAAATAGAGATAAAACCTGCCATGTAGAGTTGTAAAGAAGGTTAAGTGCAGTTATGTGTTTCTGCTTATAGTACATAGTAAAACAAGGCAATAAATAGCTATCACTTTTGTATTAGTCAGCTTACTCCCAGGTGGGGCTAGTTGTAAAAAGCCTGCCTGACAATGCAGGAGACATAAGAGACACAGGTTTGATCCCTAGGTTGGGAAGATTCCCTGGAGTAGGAAATGGCAACCCACTCCAGTATCTTTGCCTGGAGAATCCCATGGACAGAGGAGTCTACAGTCCATAGAGTTGCAAAGAATCAGACATGACTGAAGTGACTTAGCACATTGTATTAGTCAGGATTATCCAGAGAAACAGAATCAAGAGAACATATAAGATTTGTTATAAGGAATTGGCTCACAAGACCAAGGATGATGACAAGTCCCAAAACTATAGCTTTGATGTCCCAGTTCAAGTCCCAAAGCCAGCAGGCTGCTGTGGAACCAGGAAAGTGATGTCCCAGTTTAAAGGCCATCAAACAGGAGAATTCTCCCCTACTCGAGGGAGGGCAGCCTTTTGTCTATTCAGAACTTCAACTGATTGCATGAGGCCCATTTACATTACAGATGGCAATCTGCTTTTCTCAGTCCACTGATTAAATGTTAATCCCATCCCAAAGCATCCTCATAGAAACACTCAGAATGTTTGACCAAATACCTGGGCACATCAGAGCTCAGTCGAGTTGAAACATAACCATCACAACTATTATCAGTAATAATAAACTGTAGACAAAGAGTGTTATGAGAGTCTGTCACAGGATATTGATAGTCTGGAGGAGGTAGGCCTGGGAGAAAAGGATTGATGAAACCTTCCTAAAAGTTATGGAGTCTAATAGACTGTGGTCACCCAGATAAAGATGTCCAAAAGGCATTCAATATAGCAACTGGGGCTCAGGGGAGAGAACTGCCAGCTGATAAGAATTTGAAGGTCAGGTTAGAAGCCACGAGAATGGATGAAATCAGTCAGGAAAATTGTATAAATGAATAGATGGGAATGAAGCCATGAAGGAAAACAGCATTTTACACACAGTCAACAGAGAAGACTAATGAAATTGTCCTGAAATGTTCCCCCAAATCTAAGGCTTGAAACAAACAAACAAAAATGCCTTCTTGATCTGTTCTGTCAATCCAAAGATCTTAAAATGAATTTTCAGAGAATTGGTGCTGCTTGTACTGAAACTATAAGCACACATTAAAGTGAGGTCCTTCCAATATTTGGCTTCTGGTTGTTATCACAGCCTCCTTACTTTTGCAGGCTCCCCACCTCTGGCCCAGATTGCTAGGAACCACTGTTAGATGCCCAAAGCAGGGGACAATCAAGTAGGTGGCCACGGATATGTAATGATTTGAGAAGCTCTGTCTACTCCAACACCACCCCTACTAGCACTTGCAGCAGTTCTTCCATCACAGACTTCTTGAAGGGAAGTACCATTTCTTATCCATCAATAAAGGCCTAAGGGAGCTGACTGTGCTCCTAACTGGCAGTATCATCAAGGACCCATCACTTCCCTCTCCAGGACTCAGATTCATCCTTTGTAGGATGAAGAGATTGAACATGATGTCTTTTAAAATCTTGCCTTGCCCTAATCTTCCATGAATCAGACTAAAGAATTATTGAATTGTCTGAAGGAATGAATTTGTGTTTTTCTTTTTTTTTTTTTTATTAGTTGGAGGCTAATTACTTCACAACATTTCAGTGGGTTTTGTCATACATTGATATGAATCAGCCATAGAGTTACACATATTCCCCATCCCGATCCCCCCTCCCACCTCCCTCTCCACCCGATTCCTCTGGGTCTTCCCAGGGCACCAGGCCCGAGCACTTGTCTCATGCATCCCACCTGGGCTGGTGATCTGTTTCTCCATTTGGGTTAGGAAATCCCACTAAGAGAGACAAGAAATGATAATCTATTAATATTAGCATAAATTCATATTTCTGATTGCTAAAAGTAGGATCTTGTCAAATGAGAGGCCTTATAGAATGTAGGGGTATGAGGGGAAAGGAAAGAAAAATTGTCTAAGTAGGAGGCAGTTCTCATGAGAACAAGCCTGTTGGGAGAGTAGGGACTGGGATGGAGATGGTGGAATAAAATCTATGCCAGCTAGGGGACCTACTGGAATCTTTGAAATATGGAGGATTTGGAGACAAAGAGGGGGATTTTGGTTCATTTAACAAACATTTGTTGAGAATATACCATTTATCAGGCACCTGGCTTAGTAGAGTGGATATAATAATGAGTAAAATCAAGTCCTTGACCTTCAGGGATTCACAGTCAGAGACTGAGAGGGAAAAGCAACATTTCAATAGGAGATGTTAATTATATAGCAAGTCAGGCTGATGACAGAGAATCTGCCTGCAGTGTGGGAGATCTGAGTTCGATCCCTGAGTTGGGATGATTCCCTGGAGAAGGGAATGGCTACCCACTCCTGGAGAATTCCATGGACAAAGGAGCCTGGCAGGCCCCAGTCCATGGCGTTGCAAAGAGTCAGACTGAGCGACTTTCACTTTCACTTGAGAGTGCAGACTTTGGGTCAGACTGCTTGGATTTGAATCCCAGCTCTGCTCCTTACTAGTTGTGAGACTTGGGCAAATTTTTTAACCTCTCTCTGTTTTCATTTCTTCGTTGATAAAATGGGGACATAATAGTACCTACTTGTAGGGTTGCTGTGAGGCTTGAGAGAGTTGCTAGAACAGACTCTAAGTGTGTGTTATTACTAAGTGAGCTCTGGAGACAGGCAATAGGGACTGTGGGAGAGGAGACCAGGGAAATCTCAAGAGGCAAGTGTGTCGCCTACGTAATCGGTGGTCACTCTGCATCTTTGCTTTTATTTCCCTTTGTCTTTCCTGGGTCTCTAGCAAACCATGTGCTTACTCATCTCACCCCACAGGGCCACTGATTAACCATTAGGAGCTGGTGGAGTAAATGTCTTACATCCTCAATGCCCCTTTGATAAGGAAGTCTGGCCTCCAGGAAACAGAGCCATCTTTATCTTTTCTTTTTGTCCTTGGACTTCCCTTCAGCCACCTCCATGTCTTCCTCACTGTCCCCTTCCTTGAGCTCCTGTACTGAGGTCCTTTGCCCAGAACACTTGCACGTCTCATCACGGTCTGAGCAGTGGGTGTCGCTAGTCTCCAGCTTTTTCTCTCTTGGGGCACTTCCTGTTCTCCTTTCCTCTGGGTGCAATGTGCTCCCGCCTCCCTGCAACAGCCAGTGATGTCAGGAAAGTCAGGAAGCAGAGACAGATTCAGGGCAAGGAACTGAGAATGCTACAGTGTGGGAGCCCAAAAGACACTGGCCAGGAAAGAGAGAGTCACCCCGACTCTGCCTCTAGCCTGCTGTGTGACCCAGGCGAATTTCCTTTCCTGGGTGGGAAAAGGAGAGTGCTGGATGAGGTCAGTAGTTTGCAAACTCTTCACCACCATGGACCTCTTGTATTGTTTCTATCTGCATGAACGTTGTTTTGAAAGATTTGATCTCCCCTTCCCCTAACCCCCGAGTTTTAAATAATTTATTTCTCTATATGTAATTAACCAGAGACTTTAATCAGCAAGAGAGAGCTTGATAACACAGAATTGACAAAAGCTTAAGGAAAACATAAATAAATCAGACTTAAAAAAACTTGGGGGTATAGTTGCTTTACAATGTTGTGTTAATTTCTGCTGTACAACGAAGTGAACCAGCTATATGTGTACATATATCCCCTCCCTCTAGGACCTCCCTCCCTCCTCATCCCACCCATTTAGGCCATCACAGAGCACCAAGCTCAGCTCCCTTTGCTATACAGCAGATTCCCACTAGTTTTCTATTTTACACATAGTTGTGTATATATGTCAATCACAATCTCCCCAATTCATTCCCTCCTCCAATTCATTCATTCCTTCCTTTCCCATCCCCGTGTCCACATGTCCATTCTCTACATCTGCGTCTCTATTCCTGTCCTGCAAATAGATTCATCTGTACATAAATCAGACTTTTAAAGAGAGTTTTGTCATAGGATTCTTGGTAAGTGTACAATCTCCACTGGACTTTTTGAAATATTGAAAAGGACTCTGGCTTTCTCATTGTCCCTTTAGTATATTCATGAGAATGTAAGGTCTCTGGCCTGGAAGAACTTGGTCTCTGAAGTCTCTTCTGTTCCACAGATGTTCTAAATTTGTGACATCTTATGTGGTTGCTGAGTTGAAATGCCAGGAGGCTGGAGATCTATCCAGAAGAGGCTTGGCGGGTGGGGGGCTGCCTGCAGTTCTGTGTACAGAACAATCCACCTCTGGCCATTTTGATGCCATCACTCAAAATTGGTGTTACTTTCTCAAAGGTTGAAGTGAGTCTATCTTAACTGAGTTTATGAAATTAGTTTACTAACCACAATAGCATATGCCAAGTCTCCCAGTAGCTTATGGGGGCAATAATAGGGCAGGCACAGAGTTTTTAGCCTCTTAATCTTCTAACCCTATTTATGTACCCCACAAAAATAATACCCTAATAATGAATCATTTTTGCTATTGTAAATAGCTAAAGTTCTCTGGTATTTTATAGCATTGATAAAACCATGAATTAACTGATGAAATATTTTTAAATTTATTTATTTTTAATTGAAGGATAGTTGCTTTACAATGTTGATTTGATTTATGCCATACTGATGAAATATTTTTTGAGCCAAGGACTGTGCTGGGCATTGAAGAATGGTCTACAGGAGTATATAAGGTGTAGCTTAATTGCATTTCTACAAAAAAATTTTTAGCAGAAAAGCCTTTTCATGGGGCTTTCCAGGTGGTGCAAGTGGTAAAGAACACACTGCCAAAACAGGAGATGTAACAAATGCGGGTTTGATCCCTGGGTCGGGAAGATCCCCTGGAGGAGGGCATGGCAACCTGCTCCAGTATTCTTGCTTGAAAAACCCCATGGATGGAGGATCCTGGCAGGCTACGGTCCATAGGGTTGCAAAGAGTTGGTCATGACTGAAGTGACTTAACATGAACGCAAGCCTTTTCATATGGTGTGCATTAGAGGTTTTGTTCCTATTCTCACTTATGGGGAAACACAGAAGAGAGATGAGTAGAAAAAAGAGACTGGAAAAGCTAACTAGGGGAGCTAGAGGTTGTTTATTGTTGCCAAGGGAGCCGACCCAACAAAGAAGTTAGGACAATTGACTTCTGCTTCTTGAGGCTGGAGTCAGCTCCACTGCACCTGTTGGGCATCATTGTTAGTAGAGGTATAAAAAGAGATGTTGAATGCAGACCAGAAATACTTCAATAGGTCTATACAAGAAATATTTCTAGCCCAGCTGCCATATGCCAAACCCTGTGTGAGAATATAATGCCAAATAAGTCCCCATCCTTGTCTTTAAGGAATTCTGAAGCCCAAGAAGAAGTCACACAGGGAAATACATGACTTTCATATCCCCAGATGAAAAGTGCCTCAGGAGCACCCAGAAGCACATAGAAGAGAACGATGAATTCTGTCATGGTTATTGAGGCCACCCCATAGAGCCAGTGACATTGAGGCTGGAGCCTGAAGTAAGTTTCAGCCAAATTACTTAAGGCATTCCAGGCTGTGAACATTCATAGTCAGCTGGACTTGAAGGGAGGGCAAAGGTGAGAAACTGAAGATGAGACCAGCACGTTAGGCCATATTGAGGAGAATTAAGTATTGCTATAAGGCATGGCTTTACTTAAAATATTTAAGTATATTTCCCCCAGAACTCAATAGGGTATGGTTCTCAGGTGACTAGCCAAGCCAATGAATAGACAGACGTTCAGTAATTATGAAAACCATATTTTAGATATTGACAAGTAATAAGTAAGGATTTCTATTTAGAAGCATTTTTACTTTGTCTTCTTGAAAATAATCTTAGAATCTCTATAAATTACTCATTTTGTGTAATACAATGTAATAAAGTCACACATTTTATTTAAATGCTTTTAAATAAAAGCACCTAAAAAATTGAACATATTTCAAGTCTGTCATAGGAATAGTCACTTTATAGAAACAACTTATACCATCAAAAACATAGTTATTAATGTGTTAATTAATAACCATATGTTGCTCTCTTAAGAGTTTTATCATTGGGCTTACTAAGTATAAATTAACTGTATTTGTAATAATTACATGAATAAATACAATATTATTAATGTTTTATAGTAAGAATTAAATTCTGCTGAAAGAGATATATGTTGAACTGTCGATCAGAAGTTAAATAAAGGCATCTAGATTGTGGTATGTGTTGTGTGAGTGTGTGTGTGAGGAAGAAAGGGAGAAAACAATAGTAATACATTGAGAAGAGAGGCTTGGGAATTAAGGAAGCTCCTTGAGATTATTTTGTGAAAGCAAATACCAGTTGAAAAAGTAAAGCAAGAGGGTACTTCCCCAGCAGTCCAATGATTAAGACACTGCACTTCCACTATAAGGGGTGAGGGTTTCATCCTTGGTCCAGGAACTAAGATCCCACATGCTATATGGTGCCAGGGTGGTGGGTGGGGAGGAGAAAAAACAAAAGCAAGAAAAGAACCAGACAGGGAAGATTGCATGAATTATACAAAGAAGAAAAGAAAGGAAATTTTTTAGAAGTTTAAGAAAATACATGTAAATATACATAAAGCATGCCCAAGACTCTGTGTTCGTAGTACATACAGTAGGTTAGACACTGCATTATTGAATTTGTACACTATGCAATAAATATTTAAGCACTTGCTGTGTCCTAGGCACATACATGTTTATTTCTTCCTTTCTTGGCATTTTTACTTTATACATTTAACAGAAGAAACATTGTAGAATTTTCTACAATAACGAACTTTTCCCCACCTGTATTAAAATTGCAAGGAGAATTTTTTTACATTTTTAAATACATTATGTCAGAGCCAGGGTGTGAATATGGGTGAGTTTTAAAATGACCAATGGGCTGTCTCTTTTGTGAATGAGTGGTGCCATTTTTTTGGTCTCAGTCCAAAGCATTCTCTCAGGATTTAGTTTCTGAGACACACCACTTTCCTCATTTATTCATTCATTCATTTTCTATTAGACTTCAGGTGCAATGAACTGAATTGGTCACACTCCCCAGTGCATGGCTCCTCATCACTTGTTTACTCAAGGACTTTTAAAACTTTTCTATCCCGCCCCCCTTTCATCTCCTCTCTATTCTTTGCCTCTGCCCCATGAGTCCCTCCGCCTGTGTTTTTTTTTAATTGGGATATAGTTACTTTTATAATATTGTGTTAGTTTTTGCTGTACAACAAAATGAATCAGCCACATGTGTACATATATCCCCTCCCTCTGGGAACTCCCTCCCTGCTACTCATCTAGGTCACCACACAGCGCCAAGCTGAGCTCCCTGTGCTACACAGTAGGCTCCCACCAGCTATCTATTTTACACGTTAGTGCACATCATGCTCCTTTTTTTTTTTTATATGTATCCTTTTTATTCGATTTTTCTTCATTTATTAGGTCTAGGTTAGAGGACTCACCAGAATGGCAACTGAACTGGTTACTCTGAATTCGCTTTACTGACAAATCAGGAAAAGGGCAAAGCACTGCAGAAGGTACTCATCAGAGGAAGAAAATGTGGGCTGAGTGGCTCCCTGGTTCCTGCTGTGTTCTCGTCACGGACACTTGCCTGTGAAGCTCAGTGGTCTCAGCATCTCCTGAAGACTGAGGAATTCTCCAGATCACAGGAAGGCAGAACTGGAGGCTCACTGCCTTTTGCCCCTTTTTAGCCTGGAGGATCACGACCAAGGTTAGGGATGAGGTTGCTTCTGGCATCTCAGCCCAGACTCTACGATGACCTGTAAGAGAGCTGGGGTGGGACTGGTTGGGGTGAGATAGCGGGATGGAGTTTCGCCTCAAAGGGCAAGGTTTCTATTTGGCAATAATATTCTTCTTTCCAGGTGTCTTAGATATTTGGAGATTTTTTTCATGCTATTCCCCTATTGAAGAAGAGGAAATGAGCTTTTGTGGGTTAATATTTAGCAGAGACTCAAAGCTTGGCAGAGGCCATGTGATCACCCCATGATCTGTGGGACGTGGGCCTATAGCCTCCTGGGCTTCCCTGTATGTCAGCAGCAGATTTCCTGAGATCCTCTCCAGGGGAGTTCTAAAGGACCTTCCTAACGTTTTCACATCGTATGTAACAGTATCCTCCCACTGCATGGAACAGACAGCTTGCACACCTCTGGGATAAGGGACAGAGGCAGAAGCCTAATGGGGACAGAGGGGCTGAGGAAGGCGTTGTTTTTAAAGCCCTGACTCAGTCTGTTTTCTGTGGAGTCACTTCCGGTCTCAGTTTTCAGTTCTATCAGTCCCGCAGAGGTCACTGGGGACAGCTACTTTGACTCTTGCAAACTGAGCTGAGGGTGTGGTTGCCGTGACAGCTGGAGTTAAGAGTGTGGCTGGACGGGGCCCAGTCTCAGCTGTGCCTGTGGTGACAAGGACACCGCCGCAGTCCCCTCCACCTCCTTCTCCTGACTCTTCCCTACTCAGTGAGCATGCCAACAAAAGATCCCACCCAGGGGCCTCCTGAAGGAGGCGAGGGAGGCGGTGGAGCCCACAGCAGAGAGTGAGGAGGGGGTGAGGAGGGTTTGCATTCTGCTCCGATGTCCAGTGAGGCTCAAGCCCCATTCCTGCAGGAGTACACGCAGTTCCCATCCTGAAGCTGGATGGGCACCCAGGAGTTTTATGGCGGGGTGACTTGGGTAGAACGACCCTCCTTGGTGACCTCTTCTGTGATTTCTTATTGTTGTTCAGGATCATGTGAACTCGGGCAGCAGTCCAGCTCAGCCTTCTGGGGGCACTTCAGACTGGTATACAGAGGTGACCCCTCTGTCATCAGAACTTGGTGACCATCTGCAGCTGCTGCATGCAAGGTCCTCCCCAGATTACACGACCCACGTCAGACCACAGTAAGCTCTGTCCTGACTTGAAACGAGAGCTCAGAACTGTGAAGGGTGACCATTTTTCCATTTTATGTGCACAAGAGCACTTCTCATAAACAAAGTAGTATACATTTGTTTTTAAGCCAGTTTCCAAGAATTTCACAGACCAAATCCATTGACCTAGATAAACATTACCAGATCCCACTTCCTCTGTCTATTGGCTGTGGGACCCTGGGCAAGTTATTTGAGTCTCAGTTTCCTCCTTTGTAAAATGCGAGTAAAAACTGCCAACCCACCTCAGAGGGTTATTATAAGGATTAAATGAGTTCCCCCAAGTAAAAAGCTCATCACAGAGCCCGGGGTTTTCACTGAGCCATAAATGTTAGCTCTCACTATGATTTTTACTTACCTCTGTTCTGTGCTTCACAAGAGATAGCACATTAGCCATGAGATTTCACCAAGAAATCACTACTACCCACCTTCAGATAGATGTTGGGATCAACTGGGCCACTAGGAAAATTGGCCAATCAGAACTCAGCAAGAACTTCCTTATAAGGCATGTGCACCCAGATGGGTGGGTTCCCACCAGCTCTCAGAACCCCATAACTGAGCAGTGGTGGTGAATGGAATACTTTTGAGGGTAGCATAGAGCAAGTGAAAAAACTAGTGACCCATAAATTGCAAGCAATTACAAAATGTTTAACTTATTGCAAGAATATCTGCAAGTGGGAGGGGATGGAACATGGGCAGATTCTAAACCAGCTTGTTCAAAAGGGCAAAGTGGGCACCAGGGGAAAATGGTTTGTTTCCCAAGGGCCTTCTTCTGAGGACTCCCTGCTTTCTAGTGCCTTCTCCTGAGAAACACCAAGGGGCTTCGGGTGTGCCATTCTGACAGGCACCTGGAGGTGTTTCTAGTGTTGTCCCAAATAAGATGAAGCATGCCTCTTATTTAAAGTTGGAAACTTTTCCAGGAGACTAGGCTTCTCTTGTTTGGATTAGAAGAGTGAGCATTTTTTTTTTTTTTTTTAACAGCTTGTCCAAAGAGAAATGTCAGCTTTGGGATAAAAGTATGGAAAAACAGAGGACAAGAGTTAACAAGCCACACCTCTTAGGCTAGTAGAACAACAGGATTGGGGGCTGCCTTTGGGTATCCTGACTCTGCACATCCTGGCTTCTGTATCACCTCACTGCACCACTAAGTTTGAAGAGAAGAATGAGAGGCAGTTAGGGGTAGTGGAAAGAAAAGTAGCTTCCATTCGCATGGCCTTTTGCAGTTTACAAAGATTTCTTAAGGATGTCTTCATGAGCACCTCCCAACAACCCTGAGATGAGGAAGGATCATTGTTCCCACCTAGCAGATGATGGAACTAAACTCAACTTGCTCACATGTAGAAGGTCTGGGTTCACAGCCTGGTTGTGCCACTCATTTTGTGTAACCAGAGACAAGTTGTTTAACTTCTTTTCAAAAATTATCTAATTCTTTATTTGGCTGCATCGGGTCTTAATTGCATCATGCAAGATCTTTTGTCATGGCACACAACTCTCTAGTTATGGCACAAGGGCTCAGTAGTTGCACACAGGTGCTGGAACATGCTGACTTAGCTGCCCCGTGGCATGTGGAATCTTAGTTCCCCCACCCGGGGTCAAACCCAAGTACTCTGCATGGCAAGGTGGATTCTTAACCACTGGACCACCAGGGAAGTCCCTGTTTAACTTCTTTAGTGTCAGTTTCCTCTATAAAATATGGGGGTGGGATTAGCTTATCTTAAAGATTCTTTCAGTTCTAATGTTCTCCAACTCCTCTTCTCAGCTTACAAACCATGGTCAGTGAATGTCCATTCCGTATGGATGGCCAGTCCAGTCAAGGACTCCCGTCTCAGATGGAAACATTTGAGTTCCCCTCTCTTCCGTGCTGCTAGGGACACTTAGGCACCCACTTAAACACTAGAAGCTTCAGAGACTCTTCCTTGCTGCCATTTATACTTCCTGAGGAGCCAAGGCATTCAGAGCTTCTGCCACTGTGGTGGCCCGAAGGAAAGGGACCCCGAGGAAAGTGGGCTCTGCCCACTGTGGTGGTGCAGAGGAAAGGACCTCCAGGCCTACGCTAAGGCTGTGCTTGGTGAAGATGGCATCCCATACTGGAAGGCAGAATGCCTTCTGTTGGAATCAGACTTTAAAGGCTGCTTGAGTTCTATAGTGTTCAGGTACTACATACAGTTAACTGCACTGTGAGTTCAATGGGCTCTTGTGTGAGAGCCGGAAGCCTCACCCTCCTGTTCATTGTTTCTCTGAAGCAAGCATGCTAAGTTTTCAACACATGTGGTTCAGGAACACAACCTATCTGTAAGCGGCAGACTGTCCTGACTTGTATTTTACCATCATTCTTTTTTTTTTTTTTTTAATGTTTATTTATGGCTGCGTCAGGTCTTAGTTGCAGCATGCAGGATCTTCATTATGGCATGGGTTCAATATTTGCAGCGCTCAGGCTTAGTCGCCTTGGACACAGCCTGTGGGATCTTAGTTCCCCAACCAGGGATTGAACCTGACTGAGTCTCCTGCATTGGAAGGCTGATTTTTTTAACCCCTGGACCACAGGGAAGTCCCTTCACCATCATTCCTAACCTTTCAGGGTTGTGTTTTCCCAGATTCAGGTCTAGAGCCCAGCATATAAGCATGCTCAATAAATGACCTCAGATGGCCGCCGTTCCTCTTAAATAACCATTCTCCTCATTGCTGAGTGGCAGTGTTCCCCCAAAGTCTTTATAAGACTAAGCAGCATGTCAGCCTCAGGTTATAGATGCACAGTGGGAGGAAAGGGACTCGAGCTGTTCAGTGGATCACATCCTAGTGTTTGGATACTGATGCCGTGCCTGTCCTGGCTCCAGTTAGACACAACCCTGGACTGGGAGGGGTGCGGGAGATTCTTGGCCTTTCTTATCTAGTGCTGGCCTCACCTACCACAAAACAAGGGGGTAGGAAGTATTTGGGGCTTAAAAGTTCAGAGTGTCCTGAGCTCAGAATGGCTACTCTTACTTTTCAAATATCTATAGAACTGTTCCCCATGAAAGTTTATAAACTCTGCTAGCCAACACAAGATGGTCAAGTATGTATTTCAACTCTATTTGTGCTTGCTAAGAGTGCACAACATAACAGGAGGAACAGGCATTTATAAATAACTCTGATACTAGGCAGACAGATAAGTGCTAGACCAGATACACTGGAGATACAAATGCAGTGTCTTGAGAGACTATTTTAGACTAGAGGATCTTAAAAGGATTTCTAGGAGACATGAGGTTAGACCTAGGCATCAGAGAAAAACAGATTTTCAATGGTAGGCTTGAGAAAAGGTAAGGGAGGCTGCAGAAGGGAAGGAGAATAAGCAGAGAGGAAGGCATGAGTCAGCCAGGAAGGTGGGGAGAGACAGGGGAAGCGCTGACTGGCTGGTGTGGGTAGGTGTCTTGAGGAGAAAACCAGAAAGGGTGGCTATAGTGTAACTGGGGAGAGGGCTGTAATGTAACTGAAGGAGGCTGTAGTGTAACTGGGGATGAGGCTATAGTGTAACTGGGGAGAGGGCTGTAATGTAACTGAAGGAGGCTGTAGTGTAACTGGGGATGAGGCTATAGTGTAACTGGGGAGAGGGCTGTAATGTAACTGAAGGAGGCTGTAGTGTAACTGGGGATGAGGCTATAGTGTAACTGGGGAGAGAATGGCTGTAGTGTAACTGGGGATGAGGCTATAGTGTAACTGGAGGAGGCTGTAGTGTAATTGGAGAAGATTGCAGTGAATCTGTGGAGGAAGTGGGAACAGGCTTAGGAGCTGGACTTGAATCAGTGAGGGTCCACTGAAGGAGCTGAAGGCAGGAGTGCCATGCCGTGCCACATTTGTGTTCCAGGGGAATCACTGCAGTTTCAGGATGGAGGATGGGTTCATGTTGGGTGATGGAGCCTGGACACCTGAGCAGAAGCCTGGGCAGCATGTTTGGGCATCTGAAATCAGATGGGCAGAAATGTTGGATGAGAGGAAGAGACACCATGAAGTGCTTGTAAAAGGTTTTTGTAGTTCAGACATGTGCATTTTTAGAGATGATCTTACATGAGCACAGCCACTGTTCTTCTGGTAACCCTTTCATGAGATGTTCCTCTGCTCAGAAAGTTACAGCAGTTCCCTATTGCCTACAGGATCAAATCCAGGTTTTCCCTACTGACCTTCAGAATTGTCGATTAACTCGACTTGGCTTCATGGCTTCCTCCCCACTGTAGTTCTCTTTGGACCAGGACTGCCTTCTCTGGTCCTGCCAGGGCTCCTGGCCCTGCAGGCCTCTCTCTTCTCAAGAGAGGCCATATAACACCCCATCTGCATCTCCCACATAGGCTTGAGAAGATTGGCCCACATAAAATTTAGTTCCAGTTCCTGCCCCATTCAGCATGTCCCTTCCTGCTAGGGCAATCTGATCCTCCCTGAACTATGACGGAAGGGATCCTAATAGCTCATTCAGGCCCACAGGAGGGAGGGATTGACATGGAGCGAAGTGGGTAAGGCCCAGCCACATATCACTCCCTGCCTCACAATTTGATCAGTGTTGCTCAGGTGGGCCAGTGGCCTATATAAGCTTACAGGACATTGTATTCAAAGAGTCGCACAATACAAAAGGACTTTCAACACATTGACCTACACCTGACCAACCTCTTTTTTATGTAAAAATAGAGTACAGGGTTGGAAAGACTTGCTCTTTCCATTTGCTTCTTGGTCAGGCACCTACAGGGCTTCCTCTGCTCAGCGGTAAAGAATCTGCCTGCAGTGCAGGAGATGCAGGAGACAGGGGTTCAATCCTTGGGTCGAGAAGATCCCCTGGAGGAGGAAATGGCAACCTACTCCAGTATTCTTGCCAGGAAAATCTGAAGGACAGAGGAGCCTGTCAGGTTACAGTCCATGGGGTCACGAAGAGTTGGACATGATTGAACCAACGGAGCACAGCATTATGATAGTGCTAGTTTCTATAACAAAGAATGGTGGTTGAACACAAATAAATATTGATTTCTTGATCATGTAATTGTCCAGTGTATATGTTTCGCATTGATAGGTTGCAGCATTCCTTCATGTAGTACTTAGGAGCTGTCCTGTGGCTCCACTCTTTCCTGGAAACTCAGAGTTCTTAACATCCATGTGGCAGACAGGAGAAGAAAATGTGGATTTCCCTCATCAGCCTCTTAAAAGTCTCAGCCTGGAAATGCCATCATTTCTACTCATATTCCGTGGATGATAGTTACATAGATACAAGGATGCTGGGGAATGGAATCTACCTCATTGTCAGTTCCATACTATATGAATACTGGGTGGACCACTAGCCATGACCAAGCAACTCAGAACAACACATCACAGGCACCTACAGGGGCACAGAGGCAGGGGCTTTAGCATGAGGGAGGGGAGACCCTGTCCCAGGGCCTTGGAATTTCCACTCAATCTCTTTCTGGGGACAGCAGTTGTTCAGTACAACTTATTTTGAGAGACTATAATCCTTGAGTCAGAAGGTGGTGGCTTCAGGAATCTGTATTGGGCAGGAGGTGGGGAAGGAATGTGAGGGAGAATGATGGGGCTGGGTATGTGGTGGTGTTAGAGGTGGAGGGTAGGTGGAAGTCTTGGGCAAGAAAGCCAACTTCTCTGCCACCATCAGGCACCCTGCCTCCTGGCAAAAAGGCCCTCAGAGGTAGTTGTTTTCAGGGATCAAATCCTACTTCTCTGAAGCACCTGTTTCTGACAATGTCTGTTTCAGGGTTTATTTTTACTCAATGTTAGCTACATCCGCCCTCTGCAAAGTTCTGAAGAAGCTATGGATTAAAGTGGGACCAGGCATCGGGTTTATCTTATCAGAGGGAAACATCTAGAAGCACCACATTCCCATCCCTTCACCTCTCAGGAAAGCCTGCCTTGGGTCAGAAGGAAGTGAGGCTCCTTGTATTGAGGGGTGGTGGCAGCCGCAGAGTTCTCTCTATACACAGGTTGTCAATGGTGGAGTTGCCCCAGCCGGACGGCACCTAGTGGGCGAGCTCTACTTTACCTCATTTCCCCCCATTGTGTGTCCTCTGCTCTTCCCAGTCCTAGGCACACACCGTGTTCATTCTTTCAATGAGGGCTGGGAATGGGCCAACCAGGCAGGTTCCCAAAGTTCCATTTACAAGAATTACGGAAACATGACCAGGTTGTTAACCATCCCTGAATATAATGAAATGAAAGAAAATATGTTTATCAGAATATCTCTTTTGTTTTTAAACTAGAGGATATTTGCTTTACAATGTTGCATTGGTTTCTGCCTTACAACAAGTGAATCAACCATAAATATACATATGTCCCCTCTCTCATACCTCCCTCCCAACCCTCCTCAGAATATCTCTTAAGGAGAATACTAAATGTGCTTCATTCATTTACTATGGGGCGTCCCTGGTGGCTCAGTGGTAAAGAACCCACCTGCCAATGCAGGAGACATGGGTCCGATACCTGGTCAGGGGATCTTCCTGGAGGGGGAAACAGCAACCCATTCCAGTATTCTCGTCTGGAGAATTCCATGGACAGAGAAGCGTGGCGGGCATGCTGTAAGTAACATTCCTGACAGAAGCATGGTGGGCAGAGATGGCAAATGCAGAAATATCTATTTCAATGGGACTTCCCTGTAACTCAGTTGGGAAAGAATCTGCCTACAATGCAGAAGACCTGGGTTCAATCCCTGGGTTGGGAAGATCCTTTGGAGAAGGGAATGGCAACCCACTCCAGTATTCTTGCCTGGAGAATCCCATGGACAGAGGAGCCTGGCGGGCTATAGTCTATGGGGTCACAAAGAGACGGACATGACTAGCAACTAACACACTTACTATTTCAATGAGAAGCAAATTTCTGCCCCCTTCATGATAAAAGCATTTAATGTAGTCAGTCTTTCAGGCAAGTGGTTGACAGGCACCTCTCGGTCATGGTACCATATTGAGGGTTCAAGGCTAGTCACTGCTTCTGGGAAGTTAGATTCTCAGCAGTGATGGTGGTGAAGTCAGCCTAGGTAAAGTCTATTGCATGTTGTAGACTTTCAATAATCTTAACCCTGCCACCAGGATGAGGTTCATAACCTCACTGAGCAAATACTGGGGTGACTGAGAAAGAGGCTAACATTCAAAGGGCAAGATATCTTGTACACTGTTTGAGAACCTCTTGCACTGTGCACACCTTTGGAAGAACATTCTCATGGAACGAATCTATTTCACATCCTGGGCCCATTATGACTGGTCCGTTCATATACTTCTTTCCCAAAATTATTTGTCACACATCCTTTGGTCTTATTTCTTCAAATTCCCTGACTATTTTTCCAAATCATTAGTCATTGTCTCTGAATTTGCTTCAATCCAGAGGCCAGGTCATTTCCTCTTGCAGACAAAGTGCATCATGACAAGAACCAATCAGAGCTCTGCACCGTGGTAGGATTTCTCTCCTAAACAGTCCTTTAGGGCCACCCCTTAAATAGAGGTGTAAGCAGAACGTTATTTGTGATTTTGATGTAAGACCCCTTTTAGAACTGAAGGTCTAATCTTGTCTCTCCAATATACTTGCAGGCCAGAACTATTCCTATATTTTAACCAACTTATTAGCATTAGAAAGATGAACAGAGGAGATGAGTGGGATCTCAGGGCAGGCTACAATTTATCTATATCTACAAATACCACCCTCTCTGATCTGCTAAGATGGAAGCGGGAGAGAGAAAACACCGTTAAAGCCACACGTGTAGTGGGACAGAGCACAGGCCTGGAGAGAAGACGAGACTGGAACCGATTCTGAACCTAACTAGCTCTGAGGCTAGTGAAAACTCACTCTCTTATCTCACCTTCTAAAATGGGAATAAAGACAACAGTGTTTTATTGTGGCAGATTGCTTTCTTTTTCAGTTATGCAGCTAGTATTTCAAAGAGAGCCTGGCCCATGGAGAGATTTGGGTTCTGGTCTCAGTTCTACCATAACTCACTGAGTGACTTTGGGCAATGCACACAAGATGGAAACTACAGGAAAACGATTTTAACTAAAAAGGAAAACTCAGTTTCTAACAGATCCATCTGAAGATTGACTGGGCTATTTTGGAAAAAAGCATAATGATAACTAATACTTATTAAGTAATCGTTTGCTACTAGGTATTATTTCCTTAATTTATTCTTCACGACAAGCCTATGAGTTAGATACTATTATACTATTTCCTAGATGAGAAACAAGAGCTCAAAGAGGTTTTATAAGTAGAAAGCTAGGCTCTGACTCTGGGTCTGAGAAACCAGGCAAATTAAACCTAACCGTTCCAGGGGCTTTGTCAATGGAAGTGTCAGGAGAAGCGGGGCAACCACTGGTAGCCAGCAGCAATTAGGAGGTTGGCCTAAATGACTGCTCAGCACTGAGGTTCTAGAATTCTTGATCCTCCAGGATTCAGTTTCCTGGAAAAAACGAGTTAAATTTGATTGCTAGAGGCCTCTCCCTATTTAAAAATCCTATGATTCATATGAGAGGGACAGAGGACAACAGAAAAGTCAGATGTACTCTGACATTCTGGGGTTTATTTGGAAAGACGAGTCATATACACATGCATCCATCTGCCCGTGACCCTGGGCTCTGCTGGGTGGGGAGAGGTCAGCAGGGTGGACAGAAAGTGTTGGAAGGAGTGAGCAGGGGGCTCGGGATGGCAGGGTCTAAGTGGGTGCCAGGAAAAGGAAGCAGAAGAGCGCACACTGGAAAAGCCAGAGGTGTTTTCCTTTGAAAGCTTAGCTGCCACCTGAGCTGCTTTCTCCACGCCCTGACAGCTCCCAGCCCAGCTGTCAGAGGGCGCCTTTCACTCTCTCTACCAGCTGAAGTGCCCTGGCGGTCTGAACTCAACACCTCCACACTCGTGGCCTCCTGCATGAACCCGACACAGAAGGCCCAGAGAAAAGCCAGAATCACTTGGGCTGCCTCCCTCACCTAGAAAGCCCTTTGGCTTAAGGGCAGCTATAAATGTGAAGATATAGGCCTGTGTCTGTGTGTGTGTGTGTGTGTGTGTGTGTGTGTGCATGTGTGTGTGTGTGCATGCATGCGTGTGTGTGTGTGTATGTAGCAATTTTTAATTTTCCCCAAATCTTTAGACTATTTGAGGAATGGGGAAGAAGAGAGGCAAGTTAGTGGCAGTGAAGTCCTTGGTTAACTGGGGAGTGGAGAATAGTTTCTTTCCACACTTTTAATTCCTTTCCCACTGAAAATTGAACAGAAATAGGGAGCTGTCGTGGTTGTCAGTGGCGGGTGGGTAGGGGATCAGGGGAGCAGGAATGTTCTGGATAGAGGGACACAAGGGCATAAGAGCAGCAAGCAGCCTGAATATTTCCAAGGCTGGAGCTCCAGATCCACCACCTGGGGGAGGCGAGCTCCTGGGATAAACCACGGTATAATGGCCCAGGGTCTGCTGGAGGGCCGTAGCACCGCCATGCTCCGTGGAAGTTCCCATCGGTGCCACTTCGCTGCGCACAAGCAGTACAAGCAGAAGGACATGCCCTTTTAGAAAGTAGTCTCTAGATTAAGTGAGGCCGCTGTAGATTATGTGGAATTCAGGGAAGTAAAAGGGAACAACTTCAGTTCAACTTGGCAGATGTTTTCTGGCATCTTCTGCCTCCCCCGCCTTGTCCTGAAGGCCTGAGGCACAGGGTCTTGGAGGTAAAGATCCATACAGGCAGACAAGACTAACACACAAGAAACTATGAGAATGCCTATACGTGCTGGACTTCTGAATGCTGTCAAACGTCAGGATTTGTGACCTGCACACCTATACTTGTTCTAAGAGTGAACTGCCAACTTTGGCTTGGACTGAATGCTCTACAGTTCTGAGTAGAGTGAAAAAAGCTAGATTTTCAGATTTGAATTTTCTGATTTGAAATTTCCAGATTTCAAACTGGAATCATTGGTTCAGTCTGGATTCCCCAGGGAGCAGAGCCCGAGGCAGAGACTGATGTGGTAACACTTTATCAGGGTGTACAGTTCCAGGAGCAAGAGTGGGAAGCAAGGAGAGAGAAGCAGGGAAGGACTCAGAATAGGAGACACATTATCAACCTGGGCATTGGTAAGTGCGGTGGGCTGCTCAGCCCACTGTGGAGAAAGCCTAGTGGCCAGGCCTTGGAACCATCAGGGGCGTGGTGACAGGGCCGGAGGAGGGGCTTCTGTCTCCACTACTCAGAGGTGTATCCTGTGTTTGCACTGATGACCCCCCACTTCTGGGTGTCCACGTGCCAGTGTAGGTGCTGAACAGAGCTCTACCACTGGGTCAGTAGGGCACCCTGGAGTGGGGTCAGATGCACCTTGGGTGGCTGATCAACACCCACTGGCAATTGAAATGAGAGGCAGGTAAGGCTGATGGGCTCCCCTGGTGGCCCAGTTGGTAAAGAATCTGCCTGCAACGCAGGAGACTGCCTGCAGGAAACCTGGGTTCAGTCCATGGATCAGGAAGATCCCTTGCAGAGGGAAATGGTAACCCACTCCAGTATTCTTGCTTGGGAAATACCACACACAGGAGCCTGGTGGGCCACAGTCCATGGGGTCATGAGAGTCAGACGACTTAGCAACTAAACCACCACCACCAAGGCTGATAGGATCTGAAGTAATACGTAAAAGGGGTCTAATATACCCATTACCCTCTCCTGGAATTAATTTTGTTGAATAAATAAATAAATGTTCACAGAGAGCTGAAACCTCTTAGTTATCTCTGGTATCCTTCTCCTACCACCATCCCCACTTCATTCCTCACCAGTCACCAAGTCCCATTGGTTGAGGCTCTGTCTGTGGCCCCTCACTTCATCCCCAGATCAAAAGGGGATGGATAGTCAGCCTCGATGGTATTCCCTCCACAGCCCACTGGCCTTAGTTGACTTCAAGAACAGCACTGATCACCCTGCTCCCCAGAAAGAAACTCAGTAGCTCCTTACCACCTACAAGGTGAGAGGCACACTTTCAAGAATCCTCTTACCCCTTGCCCTCATCTTCCCCCTCAACGTTCCCTTCTGGGCCCCTCCCAGCTCCTGGAACATTCCATTCTATTTCTTCCCACCAGGAAGTCTTCTCTCTCTACATAGTAAAATCTTATTCATCTTGCACACCCAAGTTCAAGGGGCGCCTATTTGGTGATTCTCTTCCTGAGCTCTCCCTCTCCCGAGGTCTCCTCCTTTCTCTGAGAACTACATTGCTTCTTTTCTCTCATTTACCGTACTGTGCTTCTGCCCTGTGCTTTAGCATCATTCTCCTCTCCCACTAGGTCTGAGCATCTGAGAGCAGGCTTCTCTCCCCCTGATAACCTTCTAAATCATCCTAACAGGGCCTGGTGGTCTATGGCCCTGACCGGACGCGGAGCGGGCACTGTCCACAAGCACCACACTGAGGGTGCGGGTCATGCCTCCCACCCTCCCTCAGAAGCTCAGCTATTTCCAGAGACGCAGCTGGCAGACCATCCACCGTCACGTAGTCGGCAGCCCAGACCCTGGGGTGGGTGCCTCCTGCTTAGTCTTATTCCATTTAAGGGTGGCAGTCAGAGCCCAAACAAAGAAAAATGTTCCCAGGCATGAGAACTGCGGAAATGAAGAGAGGCAGCTCCTGGCAGCCACCCCAGGGAGACACCAAATTTAGCCCAAAGGTTGAATATAAATATAATTTAAATGTTTTAATTACAAAAATAACATAACATTAAAATACTTTAGAAAATAAGGAGAATTAAAGCAACCCCACAGATCCACCATACCGGCGTAACTGTTTTCATTTTTGTTCTTTTCAGGTCTTTGTTCTTATAAATACCTATTTTATATGTTATAATCATAGCATAAGTACAATTTTGTCTGTTGCCTTTGTATTAAAAATATATATAATAAGCTAGGCTTCCCTGGGGGCTCAGATGGTCAAGATTCTGCCTGCAATGTGGGACACCGGGGTTCAATCCCTGGGTCAGGAAGATCCCCTGCAGAAGGGCATGGCGACCCATTCCAGTATTCTTGTCTGGAGAATCCCATGGACAGAAGAGCCTTGCGGGCTACAGTCCTTAAGGTCGGAAAGAGTTGGACACGACTGAGTGACTAAGTGAAGTACACTGTAGACTGAGAGATGAGTGTTTGTATCATAGTTCTGCCACCTACAAGCTGCGCAGGTTATTGCATCTTTCTGTTTCCTTATCTGTAAAGTGGGGTCAACTGATCTCATAGGATTATTGTAAGGGTAAAATGATCATTCATGAAATCTCAGCACAGAGCCAATGAAAGAGTTAGAGGTCAACAACTGCAAACTTGTTATGTGATTATTACCAAAAC